>NW_026974640.1:5000-42004 GCF_015220805.1 Pogoniulus pusillus
CCAACCCTAACCCTAACCCCTAACCCCTAAACCGTAACCCTAACCCTAAACCCTAAACCCTAACCCTAACCCCTAACCCTAACCCCTAACCCCTAAACCCTAACCCTAAACCCTAAATCCTAAACCCTAGCCCTAACCCCTAACCCCTAACCCTAACCCCTAACCCTAACCCTCACCCTCGCCCTCACCCTCACCCTAACCCAACCCTAAACCCTAAACCCTAACCCTACCCCTAACCCTAACCCCTAACCCCTAACCCCAACCCTAACCCTAACCCCTAACCCCAACCCCAACCCTAACCCTAAACCCTAACTCCTAACCCCTAACCCTAACCCCTAACCCTAACCCACTAACCCTAACCCACTAACCCTAAACCCTAAACCTAACCCTACCCCCAACCCTAACCCAACCCTCACCCTCACCCTAACCCCCTAACCCTAACCCTGACCCTCACCCTCAACCCACCCCCTAAGTCTAAAACCCTAACCCAACCCCTACCCCCAACTCCCTAACCCCTAAACCACTAACCCTGACCCTCACCCCTACCCTAACGGAATGGGTGCGCTAACCCAAACCCGCTAACCCTTACCCAAAACCCCAACCCCTACCCCTCACCCCAACCACTAACCCCTCACCCCTAAACCCAACCCTAAACTCCTCACCCTAAACCCCTAACCGATGTGACTAACCGGAACCCCTTACCCTAATCCCCTAACCCCACCTGTGGGAAGCTTTCTCCTGCAACGAGGTATGGAATGTAAACATCAGGCCCTGTGATGAGAAGTGTCCTTGGGTCTTACTGATTCCCAGGGGCCTAAGCTGGCAACCATGAGCAACCCACACACAGCTGTCAGGGGGTGGAATCTGCCGGCCCCCGGGGTGGACGCAGCCCCAAGGGGGGCTGACCCTGGCCAGCTCCCCTGGGCGGTACTCACAGGTTGTTTACCACAGGTAACCTATCTCTGCCTTACACATAACTTGGGGCCAATCTGTACTGTCCACTTCTGCCAGCCCCAGGCTGGCTGGAAACCCCTCCTCTGAGCACTATATAAGACACTGCACTACCCTAATAAAGTTGTACTGATGCACAGATGCCTAGAAGCTGCTGTCTCGAGTCGTCAGTACCCCGATCGCGCCTCTCGCCAGCCACCGTACCCCGACACCCACCCTCACCCCTGACCCTAACCCCGACCCAAACCCCAAACCCTCACCCCTAACCCAAAACTCTTAACCCTACCCTAATGTCTAAACCCTTAACACTCACCCCAACCCCCACCCTAACCCTTAAAACCAACCCCACCCCAACCCTCAACCCCTAACCCCCAATGCTAACCCATCGGCTCACCCTAAACCTAACCCCAACCCTAACCATCCACTCACCCTAACCCCTACCCTCACCCCTAATGCATGCGCTAACCTAACCCTAACCCTTAAACCCTAACCCCTACCCTCTAACCCCCTACCAATAACCCAAACCCCTAACCACAACCCTAACGGACTAACCCTACCCCTAAACCTAACAGGTACGCCCTAACCCAATCCGTAAACTCAACCCTAACCCCAACCCTAATGCGCTCACCATCATCCCCTGACCCTAACCCCACCCCTAACGGATGTGACTAACCCTAACCCCAACCCTAACTCCCTAACCTAAAACCCTAACACCAAGCCTAACTCCTTAACCCTGAACCCAACCCTAACAGGTGACTAACCACAACCTCATAACCCTAACTCCTTAACCCTAACAGCTGCCTAACCCCAACCCCCTAAACCTAATGGTTGACTAACACTAACCCTCACACCTAACCCCCTGCCCATAACTCCCAACTTCAAAACTCCATCCCCAGCCCCTTAACTTTACCCTCACTCCCTAACCCCTCAACCCTGGTGCCTAACTCCAACCCTCACCCCTAACCTCAACCCCTAACTCCCAACCCTCACCTAACTCTAACCCTGACCCCTCACCCTCATGCCAACCACAATTCTAATGGACTAACCCTAAGCCAAATCCCTTAACTGTAACCCCTAACCCTTAATACTAACTCCCAACTCCTAACCTCCAAGCCCCTAATTTCACTCCAATCCTAACCCCAACCCCCTAAACCTCTGTGGTGGGATAGGTACTTACCTCTCTTGGAACTTACCTTACTTGGAATTTGCTCCCACTGCTGAGATGTAGATGTATTTATTGCACAGCCAAATTTACTAGCACATATACACAACATATTTACAAGTATTACAATTAGAAACAAAGGAGATGCAATACAAAACCCCAAATCCCTCACAGACAAACAGAGCTGCAGAGGAATTCTTATGTGATACAATTGGGAAAAGAGCCTCATACTGTCACCTTTTTGTACGTCGTGCCGTTACCAGGATGTTTACAGACGTTAATCGGATAGGATGCACTAGATCGGACGGGTGCTATCCTTACCACAGACAAGCATTCTTTTTAGTGACAGCCACTGCTGAGCAGCCACCCATATTGCCACTTACTTGGCTCTCAGATAATCCTGTTTGGCTTGAGCAGTGGCCGATAACGCAAGAAATGCTGCAATATGCAAAAAAATATGGTAGCTGAACAATTGGCTGGTGGCCACATTCGACCTTCCATTAGCCCGTGAAATACTACCATTTTTGTAATCCCAAAGAAATCCAGAAGATGGCATCTTTTGCGTGACCGCCAAAAAATAAATGACCAAATGCAGACAATGGCAGCCCTACAGCCTGGTCTCTCCTCTCCTGCTAAGTTACCACACCATTGACATATTGTGATAATTGATTTGAAAGATTGCTTTTTCATGACTGCAGTGGCTAACCAAGATTGACAAAGCTTTGCTTTTACCCCACTTTCTGTCAATAAAGCAGAACCTAGTCAGCGTTATGAGTGGGTTGTACTGCCTCAAGGCACAAACAACTCTCCCACCTTATGCCAACTATATGTGGCTTGGGCTTTGGCACCCATTTGATCCTCTGGTCTGAGGTCATCATTTACCACTATATGCATGACATGCTGTTCTGCAGACGGACACAATTCACTGATCAAGATACAAACCACATCGCTGCAAAACTGAGGGAGAAAGGTTTAACAGTAGCAGCTGAGAAGGATGAGCAGAGGGCGCCTTGGAATTATCTACAGTAGAAAAATTCTGATTCAGTTATTCAGCCACCAAAGGTTGAATTGGATGTAAAGTTAACTATCCTTACTGATGCGCAGACGCTCCTGGGCAACATTCAGTGGCTTAGAAATGCTGTGGGTATCGCTAATGCCGATATTGCTCCTCTTCTGCCGCTTTTCTGTGGTACTGATGCCTGTCAATCTATAACGGTTTCTCCTTGAGTCTGTCTTGTGGAAGTTTGCTCAGAAGATTGCTGCCGGTGCTGTCAGCCGACGACTCGCTGAACTATCGCTATTGCTGCTCGTCCGTAACCGTGTCACGCGCTCTTTTGCCGTGGTTTGTCAATGGTAAAAAGGAAAAGGGGGAAAGGATCCCCAGGCAAGCAGTGCCCTTGACAAACAATGCAATCTTATAATCGACCAAAAACAAGCATTCAAACTCAAATGGAAGCAATAGGTGAGTTGATCTGCAAGGGCAGACAAAGAATTGTAGACGCAACAGAAGAGCCTACCAATATTGGTGTGCCCATACCCACAGAGCACTTAGAGTGATGTCTTAGGAATTCTCTAGTATTACAGGAGGCCCTGTAAGGTTACCCCAGTGTGCCACACACAAAAGAGCCTAGTGGCCCCTTACAGCAAGTTTTAAGTAACTGTGAGCGGCTGAAACATTGTTTCCTGATAGCCACAATCAGTAGAACAGACACCAGAACAGAATGAGGAGGAAGCTATTAGATCCAGCATCACAGACCAGAGTGGTACAAATTGTTGACATTCTTTCTATCCCAGAAAGCAGACCAATGAATGACAGACTTCATCATTATTTTTCTTTTACAACCAATCATCTCATTCCTTCATTAAAATATCGCAATTGGCCTCAAACCATGACAAATCACTCCTCTAGATCATTCACTGTTTTACATACAGTCATCTGTCAAATCTAAAAAAATATTTATCCATCCTTGTAAAGTCTGTGTTTCTAGTTGCCCAAAACAGGCTTATACATGTTCTGTCTTGCCTGGACGTGTTTTTCTGCCCGCATCAGGGGTAAACGCATTAAACGGATACAAACAAATGCAAAAAGGCCACAATAGACCTGGCGCCATAAAGTCTGGCCTGCCCAGGGCCCAAGTTGTGTAACGCGCTTGGGTAAGCCCATGCACCTAGCTTGCAGCTTACTAGGTGCAAGGCCCATGCTATCCCCATATTTGGAGGAGGCCAGGCCTGTGGCCCTTGCCTATTATGGTATGCTTTGGTTAACTGCCAAGCTCATTGGTCATTCTGACAGCCAAGGGGCCATTATTCTCAGCCCACATGTGATAAATAGGAGGTACACAGGTAAACAAAGTGCCTGCCTGCTTGCTTGCTTTTGCTTCACTGCTTGTTGCTATTTGCTTGTATTGCCTGCCTTTCTCTACGGAGCCCAGTCTCCCGTCCACCCTATTGCACGACCGCTGCCTTACTGCTGCCTGGTAAACTCCACTGCCGCAAGTTACCAGGAGCAGACCCTTGACTGTCTGCACGTGATCGGCCTGCATGGCCAGCGGGACGTCGTGCTGAGACTGTATGACATCCTCCTGCACCTCAGGTCCTGTCAGAAGAAGACATGAGAACAAAGTCAGAGATTGTCTGCATGTCTGCATCCTTTCCCCTGAAACCAGGAGGAACTCAGCCTTGAAGTCCATGGGCAGAGCGCCCTGAAGATTGGACACTTGTATAGGCTGTGACATAGCCCCGGAGGGTGATTGACGATTAATAGGAATTTGTGAGTAAATGCTTTAAATGTCTCTGTAATTCTCTACTGCCTTCTGCCATAAAGCAGAACGAGCTTCCGCCCACCTAGTGGGCAAGCAGCAGATTGACCCCAAGTGGCATTTGGCTGTGGGGAAATTCCTCTCTCTGTTTATAGTTTGAATGTTTGCTAGATAATAATAGTTCTGTTTGCTGATATTCCTAGAATGTCTTCCATAAGCATGTAAGAACAAATATTAATATTACAATTCAGTGGTTGGGGTTGGCAAGAGTTCAGAATATTAAAGTTAATAAATTATATGTTTTTGTAGACTATCATCTCCCACCAATTCATTTCCCCTCTGCAACACCACTTCATACTTCATTCCAGCTATCTTAGACATAGGCGACTCAAAAGACCAGAAGACAGGAAACGGTTTGTCTCTTCACAGATGACATGAAAACAGGAACTCCCAAGTGACATAGCTTCATGCCCTTGTACTGTAGATCTCTCAAAGATTCGTCTTTTTGATGCCGCATTGTACCTCAAACACAAGTTCTTACAGCTTCTATTATGCGCTCTGAGGTTTAAGTCTCTCATCTAAAATTAGATTTCTTCCTGGAATACACTGGATTTCACCATTCTCCTGCATTACCCGGTATGGATGACCAGGACCTTCAGCGGAAACCACCCCTCGCACAGGTTTCTCTTCACCCAAAGGAGAAAGTTCCCAAACAGCTTTTCCTAACAGATTCTTTTCACGCACAACAGGAATTTTATTACCATCAACTGTTTGCAACAAACCTGATTGTGCAGGTCCCGTTCTGTTTACAGAACCTCGACTGTGGCAAACGCCGCAAGATTCCCAAGACCTTTACTGTGTATCTCTTAGACACTTTGAGTTCTGTTCATGTGGCAGTTAGTACATTCTGGCATCTTGTGATTCGTTCATTAAAAAACAGCATGCAGCCTATTCCACACACCTAGTGGTTACTTCTACCGTATCACACACCCTATTTACCTACCAACCCCTAATATCCTGTGATCCATGGAGAAGTCCATTGACGTGTCACATGCTCACCAGTAAGTTGCATCTCGGCCTTGGTGTCCAAATGAATGAAGGGCCCACCAAGCCCAGAACAGCTCACCTCCATGTTTCCTATTGAGGTCAAGATCATACTTTGTATCAACTTGAGAAACTCTAGCAGCTTGATCTGCCCCATGGTTGTGTTTACATTCCTGAGTAGCTTTGTTCTTAGGCCTGTGTGTGTTTCTGCGCTGCACTTGCACTGGCATTTTCTCAAGGCAACCATCAATTTCCTCCCAGAGACCAGCACACCAAATAGACTTTTATTCATCTGCCACCAGTTCTTTTTCCAGTCTTTTAGACAACCCTATAGAGTATTGGCTACCACCCACGAGTCAGCGTAGAGGTAAAGGATAGCCAAGTTTTCACATTCGGCCACATGAAGAGCAAGCTGGACAGCTTTTACTTCAGCAAATTGACTGGATTCACCTTCTCCATCTCTCACTTCTGTAACTCTGGCAAAAGAAACTTTCTCCTAGCTGCTTTCCTTTGAAGCAGAAACACGTTTACATCCTAGCCCCATTGAAGAACCATAGAAATGCCGGTTAGAAAAAGCATTACTTCTGTGTGTAGACCCAGCCAGGAATGGCCTAGCCTGGAATCCCCTGCACCATTCTGCAGCTTTCCAGCTCCCTCACACACTGGCAAAAGAAACTTTCTCCTAGCTGCTTTCCTTTGAAGCAGAAACACTTTACATCCTAGCCCCACTGAAGAACCATAGAAATGCCGGTTAGAAAAAGCATTACTTCTGTGTGTAGACCCAGCCAGGAAAGGCCTAGCCTGGAATGCCCTGCGCCATTCTGCAGCTTTCCAGCTCCCTCACACACTGGCAAAAGAAACTTTCTCCTAGCTGCTTTCCTTTGAAGCAGAAACACGTTTACATCCTAGCCCCACTGAAGAACCATAGAAATGCCGGTTAGAAAAAGCACTCCTTCTGCTTATAGACCCAGCCAGGAATGGCCTAGCCTGGAATCCCCTGCACCATTCTGCAGCTTTCCAGCTCCCTCACACACTGGCAAAAGAAACTTTCTCCTAGCTGCTTTCCTTTGAAGCAGAAACACGTTTACATCCTAGCCCCATTGAAGAACCATAGAAATGCCGGTTAGAAAAAGCACTCCTTCTGCTTATAGACCCAGCCAGGAATGGCCTAGCCTGGAATCCCCTGCACCATTCTGCAGCTTTCCAGCTGCGTCACACACTGGCAAAAGAAACTTTCTCCTAGCTGCTTTCCTTTGAAGCAGAAACACGTTTACCTCCTAGGCCCATTGAAGAACCATAGAAATGCCGGTTAGAAAAAGCAATCCTTCTGCGTGTAGACCCAGCCAGGAATGGCCTAGCCTGGAATGCCCTGCGCCATTCTGCAGCTTTCCAGCTCCCTCACACACTGGCAAAAGAAACTTTCTCCCAGCTGCTTTCCTTTGAAGCAGAAACACTTTAAATCCTAGCCCCACTGAAGAACCATAGAAATGCCGGTTAGAAAAAGCATTACTTCTGTGTGTAGACCCAGCCAGGAAAGGCCTAGCCTGGAATGCCCTGCGCCATTCTGCAGCTTTCCAGCTCCCTCACACACTGGCAAAAGAATCTTTCTCCTAGCTGCTTTCCTTTGAAGCAGAAACACTTTACATCCTAGCCCCACTGAAGAACCATAGAAATGCCGGTTAGAAAAAGCATTACTTCTGCTTATAGACCCAGTCAGGAATGGCCTAGCCTGGAATCCCCTGCACCATTCTGCAGGTTTCCAGCTGCGTCACACACTGGCAAAAGAAACTTTCTCCTAGCTGCTTTCCTTTGAAGCAGAAACACGTTTACATCCTAGCCCCATTGAAGAACCATAGAAATGCCGGTTAGAAAAAGCATTACTTCTGCATGTAGACCCAGCCAGGAATGGCCTAGCCTGGAATCCCCTGCACCATTCTGCAGCTTTCCAGCTGCGTCACACACTGGCAAAAGAAACTTTCTCCTAGCTGCTTTCCTTTGAAGCAGAAACACGTTTACATCCTAGCCCCATTGAAGAACCATAGAAATGCCGGTTAGAAAAAGCATTACTTCTGCGTGTAGACCCAGCCAGGAATGGCCTAGCCTGGAATCCCCTGCACCATTCTGCAGCTTTCCAGCTCCCTCACACACTGGCAAAAGAAACTTTCTCCTAGCTGCTTTCCTTTGAAGCAGAAACACTTTACATCCTAGGCCCATTGAAGAACCATAGAAATGCCGGTTAGAAAAAGCACTCCTTCTGCGTGTAGACCCAGCCAGGAATGGCCTAGCCTGGAATCCCCTGCACCATTCTGCAGCTTTCCAGCTCCCTCACACACTGGCAAAAGAAACTTTCTCCTAGCTGCTTTCCTTTGAAGCAGAAACACGTTTACATCCTAGCCCCATTGAAGAACCATAGAAATGCCGGTTAGAAAAAGCATTACTTCTGTGTGTAGACCCAGCCAGGAATGGCCTAGCCTGGAATCCCATGCACCATTCTGCAGCTTTCCAGCTCCCTCACACACTGGCAAAAGAAACTTTCTCCTAGCTGCTTTCCTTTGAAGCAGAAACACTTTACATCCTAGCCCCACTGAAGAACCATAGAAATGCCGGTTAGAAAAAGCATTACTTCTGTGTGTAGACCCAGCCAGGAATGGCCTAGCCTGGAATGCCCCTGAAGCCATTCTGCAGCTTTCCAGCTCCCTCACACACTGGCAAAAGAATCTTTCTCCTAGCTGCTTTCCTTTGAAGCAGAAACACGTTTACATCCTAGCCCCATTGAAGAACCATAGAAATGCCGGTTAGAAAAAGCACTCCTTCTGCTTATAGACCCAGCCAGGAATGGCCTAGCCTGGAATCCCCTGCACCATTCTGCAGCTTTCCAGCTCCCTCACACACTGGCAAAAGAAACTTTCTCCTAGCTGCTTTCCTTTGAAGCAGAAACACGTTTACATCCTAGCCCCATTGAAGAACCATAGAAATGCCGGTTAGAAAAAGCATTACTTCTGTGTGTAGACCCAGCCAGGAATGGCCTAGCCTGGAATCCCCTGCACCATTCTGCAGCTTTCCAGCTCCCTCACACACTGGCAAAAGAAACTTTCTCCTAGCTGCTTTCCTTTGAAGCAGAAACACGTTTACATCCTAGCCCCATTGAAGAACCATAGAAATGCCGGTTAGAAAAAGCATTACTTCTGTGTGTAGACCCAGCCAGGAATGGCCTAGCCTGGAATCCCCTGCACCATTCTGCAGCTTTCCAGCTGCGTCACACACTGGCAAAAGAAACTTTCTCCTAGCTGCTTTCCTTTGAAGCAGAAACACGTTTACATCCTAGCCCCATTGAAGAACCATAGAAATGCCGGTTAGAAAAAGCATTACTTCTGCGTGTAGACCCAGCCAGGAATGGCCTAGCCTGGAATCCCCTGCACCATTCTGCAGCTTTCCAGCTGCGTCACACACTGGCAAAAGAAACTTTCTCCTAGCTGCTTTCCTTTGAAGCAGAAACACGTTTACATCCTAGGCCCCATTGAAGTACCATAGAAATGCCGGTTAGAAAAAGCACTCCTTCTGCGTGTAGACCCAGCCAGGAATGGCCTAGCCTGGAATCCCCTGCACCATTCTGCAGCTTTCCAGCTCCCTCACACACTGGCAAAAGAAACTTTCTCCTAGCTGCTTTCCTTTGAAGCAGAAACACTTTACATCCTAGCCCCACTGAAGAACCATAGAAATGCCGGTTAGAAAAAGCATTACTTCTGTGTGTAGACCCAGCCAGGAATGGCCTAGCCTGGAATGCCCTGCACCATTCTGCAGCTTTCCAGCTCCCTCACACACTGGCAAAAGAATCTTTCTCCTAGCTGCTTTCCTTTGAAGCAGAAACACTTTACATCCTAGCCCCACTGAAGAACCATAGAAATGCCGGTTAGAAAAAGCATTACTTCTGCTTATAGACCCAGTCAGGAATGGCCTAGCCTGGAATCCCCTGCACCATTCTGCAGGCTTTCCAGCTGCGTCACACACTGGCAAAAGAAACTTTCTCCTAGCTGCTTTCCTTTGAAGCAGAAACACGTTTACATCCTAGCCCCATTGAAGAACCATAGAAATGCCGGTTAGAAAAAGCATTACTTCTGCTTGTAGACCCAGCCAGGAATGGCCTAGCCTGGAATCCCCTGCACCATTCTGCAGCTTTCCAGCTGCGTCACACACTGGCAAAAGAAACTTTCTCCTAGCTGCTTTCCTTTGAAGCAGAAACACGTTTACATCCTAGCCCCATTGAAGAACCATAGAAATGCCGGTTAGAAAAAGCATTACTTCTGCGTGTAGACCCAGCCAGGAATGGCCTAGCCTGGAATCCCCTGCACCATTCTGCAGCTTTCCAGCTGCGTCACACACTGGCAAAAGAAACTTTCTCCTAGCTGCTTTCCTTTGAAGCAGAAACACTTTACATCCTAGGCCCATTGAAGAACCATAGAAATGCCGGTTAGAAAAAGCACTCCTTCTGCGTGTAGACCCAGCCAGGAATGGCCTAGCCTGGAATCCCCTGCACCATTCTGCAGCTTTCCAGCTCCCTCACACACTGGCAAAAGAAACTTTCTCCTAGCTGCTTTCCTTTGAAGCAGAAACACGTTTACATCCTAGCCCCATTGAAGAACCATAGAAATGCCGGTTAGAAAAAGCATTACTTCTGTGTGTAGACCCAGCCAGGAATGGCCTAGCCTGGAATCCCCTGCACCATTCTGCAGCTTTCCAGCTGCGTCACACACTGGCAAAAGAAACTTTCTCCTAGCTGCTTTCCTTTGAAGCAGAAACACGTTTACATCCTAGCCCCATTGAAGAACCATAGAAATGCCGGTTAGAAAAAGCATTACTTCTGCGTGTAGACCCAGCCAGGAATGGCCTAGCCTGGAATCCCCTGCACCATTCTGCAGCTTTCCAGCTCCCTCACACACTGGCAAAAGAAACTTTCTCCTAGCTGCTTTCCTTTGAAGCAGAAACACTTTACATCCTAGCCCCATTGAAGAACCATAGAAATGCCGGTTAGAAAAAGCACTACTTCTGCGTGTAGACCCAGCCAGGAATGGCCTAGCCTGGAATCCCCTGCACCATTCTGCAGCTTTCCAGCTCCGTCACACACTGGCAAAAGAAACTTTCTCCTAGCTGCTTTCCTTTGAAGCAGAAACACGTTTACATCCTAGCCCCATTGAAGAACCATAGAAATGCCGGTTAGAAAAAGCATTACTTCTGTGTGTAGACCCAGCCAGGAATGGCCTAGCCTGGAATCCCCTGCACCATTCTGCAGCTTTCCAGCTCCCTCACACACTGGCAAAAGAAACTTTCTCCTAGCTGCTTTCCTTTGAAGCAGAAACACTTTACATCCTAGCCCCACTGAAGAACCATAGAAATGCCGGTTAGAAAAAGCATTACTTCTGTGTGTAGACCCAGCCAGGAATGGCCTAGCCTGGAATGCCCTTCACCATTCTGCAGCTTTCCAGCTCCCTCACACACTGGCAAAAGAATCTTTCTCCTAGCTGCTTTCCTTTGAAGCAGAAACACGTTTACATCCTAGCCCCATTGAAGAACCATAGAAATGCCGGTTAGAAAAAGCACTACTTCTGCTTATAGACCCAGCCAGGAATGGCCTAGCCTGGAATCCCCTGCACCATTCTGCAGCTTTCCAGCTCCCTCACACACTGGCAAAAGAAACTTTCTCCTAGCTGCTTTCCTTTGAAGCAGAAACACGTTTACATCCTAGCCCCACTGAAGAACCATAGAAATGCCGGTTAGAAAAAGCATTACTTCTGTGTGTAGACCCAGCCAGGAATGGCCTAGCCTGGAATCCCCTGCACCATTCTGCAGCTTTCCAGCTGCGTCACACACTGGCAAAAGAAACTTTCTCCTAGCTGCTTTCCTTTGAAGCAGAAACACGTTTACATCCTAGCCCCATTGAAGAACCATAGAAATGCCGGTTAGAAAAAGCATTACTTCTGCGTGTAGACCCAGCCAGGAATGGCCTAGCCTGGAATCCCCTGCACCATTCTGCAGCTTTCCAGCTGCGTCACACACTGGCAAAAGAAACTTTCTCCTAGCTGCTTTCCTTTGAAGCAGAAACACGTTTACATCCTAGCCCCATTGAAGAACCATAGAAATGCCGGTTAGAAAAAGCACTCCTTCTGCGTGTAGACCCAGCCAGGAATGGCCTAGCCTGGAATCCCCTGCACCATTCTGCAGCTTTCCAGCTCCCTCACACACTGGCAAAAGAAACTTTCTCCTAGCTGCTTTCCTTTGAAGCAGAAACACTTTACATCCTAGCCCCACTGAAGAACCATAGAAATGCCGGTTAGAAAAAGCATTACTTCTGTGTGTAGACCCAGCCAGGAATGGCCTAGCCTGGAATGCCCCTGCAGCCATTCTGCAGCTTTCCAGCTCCCTCACACACTGGCAAAAGAATCTTTCTCCTAGCTGCTTTCCTTTGAAGCAGAAACACGTTTACATCCTAGCCCCATTGAAGAACCATAGAAATGCCGGTTAGAAAAAGCATTACTTCTGCTTGTAGACCCAGCCAGGAATGGCCTAGCCTGGAATCCCCTGCACCATTCTGCAGCTTTCCAGCTGCGTCACACACTGGCAAAAGAAACTTTCTCCTAGCTGCTTTCCTTTGAAGCAGAAACACGTTTACATCCTAGCCCCATTGAAGAACCATAGAAATGCCGGTTAGAAAAAGCATTACTTCTGCTTGTAGACCCAGCCAGGAATGGCCTAGCCTGGAATCCCCTGCACCATTCTGCAGCTTTCCAGCTGCGTCACACACTGGCAAAAGAAACTTTCTCCTAGCTGCTTTCCTTTGAAGCAGAAACACGTTTACATCCTAGCCCCATTGAAGAACCATAGAAATGCCGGTTAGAAAAAGCATTACTTCTGCGTGTAGACCCAGCCAGGAATGGCCTAGCCTGGAATCCCCTGCACCATTCTGCAGCTTTCCAGCTGCGTCACACACTGGCAAAAGAAACTTTCTCCTAGCTGCTTTCCTTTGAAGCAGAAACACGTTTACATCCTAGCCCCATTGAAGAACCATAGAAATGCCGGTTAGAAAAAGCACTCCTTCTGCGTGTAGACCCAGCCAGGAATGGCCTAGCCTGGAATCCCCTGCACCATTCTGCAGCTTTCCAGCTCCCTCACACACTGGCAAAAGAAACTTTCTCCTAGCTGCTTTCCTTTGAAGCAGAAACACGTTTACATCCTAGCCCCATTGAAGAACCATAGAAATGCCGGTTAGAAAAAGCATTACTTCTGTGTGTAGACCCAGCCAGGAATGGCCTAGCCTGGAATCCCCTGCACCATTCTGCAGCTTTCCAGCTGCGTCACACACTGGCAAAAGAAACTTTCTCCTAGCTGCTTTCCTTTGAAGCAGAAACACGTTTACATCCTAGCCCCATTGAAGAACCATAGAAATGCCGGTTAGAAAAAGCACTACTTCTGCTTGTAGACCCAGCCAGGAATGGCCTAGCCTGGAATCCCCTGCACCATTCTGCAGCTTTCCAGCTGCGTCACACACTGGCAAAAGAAACTTTCTCCTAGCTGCTTTCCTTTGAAGCAGAAACACGTTTACATCCTAGCCCCATTGAAGAACCATAGAAATGCCGGTTAGAAAAAGCATTACTTCTGCGTGTAGACCCAGCCAGGAATGGCCTAGCCTGGAATCCCCTGCACCATTCTGCAGCTTTCCAGCTGCGTCACACACTGGCAAAAGAAACTTTCTCCTAGCTGCTTTCCTTTGAAGCAGAAACACGTTTACATCCTAGCCCCCATTGAAGAACCATAGAAATGCCGGTTAGAAAAAGCACTACTTCTGCGTGTAGACCCAGCCAGGAATGGCCTAGCCTGGAATCCCCTGCACCATTCTGCAGCTTTCCAGCTCCCTCACACACTGGCAAAAGAAACTTTCTCCTAGCTGCTTTCCTTTGAAGCAGAAACACGTTTACATCCTAGCCCCATTGAAGAACCATAGAAATGCCGGTTAGAAAAAGCATTACTTCTGTGTGTAGACCCAGCCAGGAATGGCCTAGCCTGGAATGCCCCGCACCATTCTGCAGCTTTCCAGCTCCCTCACACACTGGCAAAAGAAACTTTCTCCTAGCTGCTTTCCTTTGAAGCAGAAACACGTTTACATCCTAGCCCCACTGAAGAACCATAGAAATGCCGGTTAGAAAAAGCACTACTTCTGCTTATAGACCCAGCCAGGAATGGCCTAGCCTGGAATCCCCTGCACCATTCTGCAGCTTTCCAGCTCCCTCACACACTGGCAAAAGAAACTTTCTCCTAGCTGCTTTCCTTTGAAGCAGAAACACGTTTACATCCTAGCCCCACTGAAGAACCATAGAAATGCCGGTTAGAAAAAGCATTACTTCTGTGTGTAGACCCAGCCAGGAATGGCCTAGCCTGGAATCCCCTGCACCATTCTGCAGCTTTCCAGCTGCGTCACACACTGGCAAAAGAAACTTTCTCCTAGCTGCTTTCCTTTGAAGCAGAAACACGTTTACATCCTAGCCCCATTGAAGAACCATAGAAATGCCGGTTAGAAAAAGCACTACTTCTGCGTGTAGACCCAGCCAGGAATGGCCTAGCCTGGAATCCCCTGCACCATTCTGCAGCTTTCCAGCTCCCTCACACACTGGCAAAAGAAACTTTCTCCTAGCTGCTTTCCTTTGAAGCAGAAACACGTTTACATCCTAGCCCCACTGAAGAACCATAGAAATGCCGGTTAGAAAAAGCATTACTTCTGTGTGTAGACCCAGCCAGGAATGGCCTAGCCTGGAATGCCCCTGCACCATTCTGCAGCTTTCCAGCTCCCTCACACACTGGCAAAAGAAACTTTCTCCTAGCTGCTTTCCTTTGAAGCAGAAACACTTTACATCCTAGCCCCACTGAAGAACCATAGAAATGCCGGTTAGAAAAAGCATTACTTCTGCTTATAGACCCAGCCAGGAATGGCCTAGCCTGGAATCCCCTGCACCATTCTGCAGCTTTCCAGCTCCCTCACACACTGGCAAAAGAAACTTTCTCCTAGCTGCTTTCCTTTGAAGCAGAAACACGTTTACATCCTAGCCCCATTGAAGAACCATAGAAATGCCGGTTAGAAAAAGCATTACTTCTGCTTGTAGACCCAGCCAGGAATGGCCTAGCCTGGAATCCCCTGCACCATTCTGCAGCTTTCCAGCTCCCTCACACACTGGCAAAAGAAACTTTCTCCTAGCTGCTTTCCTTTGAAGCAGAAACACGTTTACATCCTAGCCCCATTGAAGAACCATAGAAATGCCGGTTAGAAAAAGCATTACTTCTGCGTGTAGACCCAGCCAGGAATGGCCTAGCCTGGAATCCCCTGCACCATTCTGCAGCTTTCCAGCTGCGTCACACACTGGCAAAAGAAACTTTCTCCTAGCTGCTTTCCTTTGAAGCAGAAACACTTTACATCCTAGGCCCCATTGAAGAACCATAGAAATGCCGGTTAGAAAAAGCACTACTTCTGCGTGTAGACCCAGCCAGGAATGGCCTAGCCTGGAATCCCCTGCACCATTCTGCAGCTTTCCAGCTCCCTCACACACTGGCAAAAGAAACTTTCTCCTAGCTGCTTTCCTTTGAAGCAGAAACACGTTTACATCCTAGCCCCATTGAAGAACCATAGAAATGCCGGTTAGAAAAAGCACTACTTCTGCTTGTAGACCCAGCCAGGAATGGCCTAGCCTGGAATCCCCTGCACCATTCTGCAGCTTTCCAGCTGCGTCACACACTGGCAAAAGAAACTTTCTCCTAGCTGCTTTCCTTTGAAGCAGAAACACGTTTACATCCTAGCCCCACTGAAGAACCATAGAAATGCCGGTTAGAAAAAGCATTACTTCTGTGTGTAGACCCAGCCAGGAATGGCCTAGCCTGGAATCCCCTGCACCATTCTGCAGCTTTCCAGCTGCGTCACACACTGGCAAAAGAAACTTTCTCCTAGCTGCTTTCCTTTGAAGCAGAAACACGTTTACATCCTAGCCCCATTGAAGAACCATAGAAATGCCGGTTAGAAAAAGCATTACTTCTGCGTGTAGACCCAGCCAGGAATGGCCTAGCCTGGAATGCCCCTGCACCATTCTGCAGCTTTCCAGCTCCCTCACACACTGGCAAAAGAAACTTTCTCCTAGCTGCTTTCCTTTGAAGCAGAAACACGTTTACATCCTAGCCCCATTGAAGAACCATAGAAATGCCGGTTAGAAAAAGCACTACTTCTGCTTGTAGACCCAGCCAGGAATGGCCTAGCCTGGAATCCCCTGCACCATTCTGCAGCTTTCCAGCTGCGTCACACACTGGCAAAAGAAACTTTCTCCTAGCTGCTTTCCTTTGAAGCAGAAACACGTTTACATCCTAGCCCCATTGAAGAACCATAGAAATGCCGGTTAGAAAAAGCATTACTTCTGCGTGTAGACCCAGCCAGGAATGGCCTAGCCTGGAATCCCCTTGCACCATTCTGCAGCTTTCCAGCTGCCGTCACACACTGGCAAAAGAAACTTTCTCCTAGCTGCTTTCCTTTGAAGCAGAAACACGTTTACATCCTAGGCCCCATTGAAGAACCATAGAAATGCCGGTTAGAAAAAGCACTACTTCTGCGTGTAGACCCAGCCAGGAATGGCCTAGCCTGGAATCCCCTGCACCATTCTGCAGCTTTCCAGCTCCCTCACACACTGGCAAAAGAAACTTTCTCCTAGCTGCTTTCCTTTGAAGCAGAAACACGTTTACATCCTAGCCCCATTGAAGAACCATAGAAATGCCGGTTAGAAAAAGCATTACTTCTGTGTGTAGACCCAGCCAGGAATGGCCTAGCCTGGAATCCCCTGCACCATTCTGCAGCTTTCCAGCTGCGTCACACACTGGCAAAAGAAACTTTCTCCTAGCTGCTTTCCTTTGAAGCAGAAACACGTTTACATCCTAGCCCCACTGAAGAACCATAGAAATGCCGGTTAGAAAAAGCATTACTTCTGCTTGTAGACCCAGCCAGGAATGGCCTAGCCTGGAATCCCCTGCACCATTCTGCAGCTTTCCAGCTCCCTCACACACTGGCAAAAGAAACTTTCTCCTAGCTGCTTTCCTTTGAAGCAGAAACACGTTTACATCCTAGCCCCACTGAAGAACCATAGAAATGCCGGTTAGAAAAAGCATTACTTCTGCTTATAGACCCAGCCAGGAATGGCCTAGCCTGGAATCCCCTGCACCATTCTGCAGCTTTCCAGCTGCGTCACACACTGGCAAAAGAAACTTTCTCCTAGCTGCTTTCCTTTGAAGCAGAAACACGTTTACATCCTAGCCCCATTGAAGAACCATAGAAATGCCGGTTAGAAAAAGCATTACTTCTGCGTGTAGACCCAGCCAGGAATGGCCTAGCCTGGAATCCCCCTGCACCATTCTGCAGCTTTCCAGCTCCCTCACACACTGGCAAAAGAAACTTTCTCCTAGCTGCTTTCCTTTGAAGCAGAAACACGTTTACATCCTAGCCCCATTGAAGAACCATAGAAATGCCGGTTAGAAAAAGCATTACTTCTGTGTGTAGACCCAGCCAGGAATGGCCTAGCCTGGAATCCCCTGCACCATTCTGCAGCTTTCCAGCTCCCTCACACACTGGCAAAAGAAACTTTCTCCTAGCTGCTTTCCTTTGAAGCAGAAACACGTTTACATCCTAGCCCCATTGAAGAACCATAGAAATGCCGGTTAGAAAAAGCATTACTTCTGCTGTGTAGACCCAGCCAGGAATGGCCTAGCCTGGAATCCCCTGCACCATTCTGCAGCTTTCCAGCTGCGTCACACACTGGCAAAAGAAACTTTCTCCTAGCTGCTTTCCTTTGAAGCAGAAACACGTTTACATCCTAGCCCCATTGAAGAACCATAGAAATGCCGGTTAGAAAAAGCATTACTTCTGCGTGTAGACCCAGCCAGGAATGGCCTAGCCTGGAATCCCCTGCACCATTCTGCAGCTTTCCAGCTGCCGTCACACACTGGCAAAAGAAACTTTCTCCTAGCTGCTTTCCTTTGAAGCAGAAACACGTTTACATCCTAGCCCCATTGAAGAACCATAGAAATGCCGGTTAGAAAAAGCATTACTTCTGCGTGTAGACCCAGCCAGGAATGGCCTAGCCTGGAATCCCCTGCACCATTCTGCAGCTTTCCAGCTCCCTCACACACTGGCAAAAGAAACTTTCTCCTAGCTGCTTTCCTTTGAAGCAGAAACACGTTTACATCCTAGCCCCATTGAAGAACCATAGAAATGCCGGTTAGAAAAAGCATTACTTCTGTGTGTAGACCCAGCCAGGAATGGCCTAGCCTGGAATCCCCTGCACCATTCTGCAGCTTTCCAGCTGCCGTCACACACTGGCAAAAGAAACTTTCTCCTAGCTGCTTTCCTTTGAAGCAGAAACACGTTTACATCCTAGCCCCATTGAAGAACCATAGAAATGCCGGTTAGAAAAAGCACTACTTCTGCTGTGTAGACCCAGCCAGGAATGGCCTAGCCTGGAATCCCCTGCACCATTCTGCAGCTTTCCAGCTGCGTCACACACTGGCAAAAGAAACTTTCTCCTAGCTGCTTTCCTTTGAAGCAGAAACACGTTTACATCCTAGCCCCATTGAAGAACCATAGAAATGCCGGTTAGAAAAAGCATTACTTCTGCGTGTAGACCCAGCCAGGAATGGCCTAGCCTGGAATCCCCTGCACCATTCTGCAGCTTTCCAGCTGCGTCACACACTGGCAAAAGAAACTTTCTCCTAGCTGCTTTCCTTTGAAGCAGAAACACGTTTACATCCTAGCCCCATTGAAGAACCATAGAAATGCCGGTTAGAAAAAGCATTACTTCTGCGTGTAGACCCAGCCAGGAATGGCCTAGCCTGGAATCCCCTGCACCATTCTGCAGCTTTCCAGCTCCCTCACACACTGGCAAAAGAAACTTTCTCCTAGCTGCTTTCCTTTGAAGCAGAAACACGTTTACATCCTAGCCCCATTGAAGAACCATAGAAATGCCGGTTAGAAAAAGCATTACTTCTGTGTGTAGACCCAGCCAGGAATGGCCTAGCCTGGAATCCCCTGCACCATTCTGCAGCTTTCCAGCTCCCTCACACACTGGCAAAAGAAACTTTCTCCTAGCTGCTTTCCTTTGAAGCAGAAACACGTTTACATCCTAGCCCCATTGAAGAACCATAGAAATGCCGGTTAGAAAAAGCATTACTTCTGCGTGTAGACCCAGCCAGGAATGGCCTAGCCTGGAATCCCCTGCACCATTCTGCAGCTTTCCAGCTCCCTCACACACTGGCAAAAGAAACTTTCTCCTAGCTGCTTTCCTTTGAAGCAGAAACACGTTTACATCCTAGCCCCATTGAAGAACCATAGAAATGCCGGTTAGAAAAAGCATTACTTCTGTGTGTAGACCCAGCCAGGAATGGCCTAGCCTGGAATCCCCTGCACCATTCTGCAGCTTTCCAGCTGCGTCACACACTGGCAAAAGAAACTTTCTCCTAGCTGCTTTCCTTTGAAGCAGAAACACGTTTACATCCTAGCCCCATTGAAGAACCATAGAAATGCCGGTTAGAAAAAGCATTACTTCTGCGTGTAGACCCAGCCAGGAATGGCCTAGCCTGGAATCCCCTGCACCATTCTGCAGCTTTCCAGCTCCCTCACACACTGGCAAAAGAAACTTTCTCCTAGCTGCTTTCCTTTGAAGCAGAAACACGTTTACATCCTAGCCCCATTGAAGAACCATAGAAATGCCGGTTAGAAAAAGCATTACTTCTGTGTGTAGACCCAGCCAGGAATGGCCTAGCCTGGAATCCCCTGCACCATTCTGCAGCTTTCCAGCTCCCTCACACACTGGCAAAAGAAACTTTCTCCTAGCTGCTTTCCTTTGAAGCAGAAACACGTTTACATCCTAGCCCCACTGAAGAACCATAGAAATGCCGGTTAGAAAAAGCATTACTTCTGCTTGTAGACCCAGCCAGGAATGGCCTAGCCTGGAATCCCCTGCACCATTCTGCAGCTTTCCAGCTCCCTCACACACTGGCAAAAGAAACTTTCTCCTAGCTGCTTTCCTTTGAAGCAGAAACACGTTTACATCCTAGCCCCATTGAAGAACCATAGAAATGCCGGTTAGAAAAAGCATTACTTCTGCGTGTAGACCCAGCCAGGAATGGCCTAGCCTGGAATCCCCTGCACCATTCTGCAGCTTTCCAGCTGCGTCACACACTGGCAAAAGAAACTTTCTCCTAGCTGCTTTCCTTTGAAGCAGAAACACGTTTACATCCTAGCCCCATTGAAGAACCATAGAAATGCCGGTTAGAAAAAGCATTACTTCTGCGTGTAGACCCAGCCAGGAATGGCCTAGCCTGGAATCCCCTGCACCATTCTGCAGCTTTCCAGCTGCGTCACACACTGGCAAAAGAAACTTTCTCCTAGCTGCTTTCCTTTGAAGCAGAAACACGTTTACATCCTAGCCCCATTGAAGAACCATAGAAATGCCGGTTAGAAAAAGCACTACTTCTGCGTGTAGACCCAGCCAGGAATGGCCTAGCCTGGAATCCCCTGCACCATTCTGCAGCTTTCCAGCTCCCTCACACACTGGCAAAAGAAACTTTCTCCTAGCTGCTTTCCTTTGAAGCAGAAACACGTTTACATCCTAGCCCCATTGAAGAACCATAGAAATGCCGGTTAGAAAAAGCATTACTTCTGCTTGTAGACCCAGCCAGGAATGGCCTAGCCTGGAATCCCCTGCACCATTCTGCAGCTTTCCAGCTGCGTCACACACTGGCAAAAGAAACTTTCTCCTAGCTGCTTTCCTTTGAAGCAGAAACACGTTTACATCCTAGCCCCACTGAAGAACCATAGAAATGCCGGTTAGAAAAAGCATTACTTCTGTGTGTAGACCCAGCCAGGAATGGCCTAGCCTGGAATCCCCTGCACCATTCTGCAGCTTTCCAGCTGCGTCACACACTGGCAAAAGAAACTTTCTCCTAGCTGCTTTCCTTTGAAGCAGAAACACGTTTACATCCTAGCCCCATTGAAGAACCATAGAAATGCCGGTTAGAAAAAGCATTACTTCTGCGTGTAGACCCAGCCAGGAATGGCCTAGCCTGGAATCCCCTGCACCATTCTGCAGCTTTCCAGCTCCCTCACACACTGGCAAAAGAAACTTTCTCCTAGCTGCTTTCCTTTGAAGCAGAAACACGTTTACATCCTAGCCCCATTGAAGAACCATAGAAATGCCGGTTAGAAAAAGCATTACTTCTGCGTGTAGACCCAGCCAGGAATGGCCTAGCCTGGAATCCCCTGCACCATTCTGCAGCTTTCCAGCTGCGTCACACACTGGCAAAAGAAACTTTCTCCTAGCTGCTTTCCTTTGAAGCAGAAACACGTTTACATCCTAGCCCCATTGAAGAACCATAGAAATGCCGGTTAGAAAAAGCATTACTTCTGCGTGTAGACCCAGCCAGGAATGGCCTAGCCTGGAATCCCCTGCACCATTCTGCAGCTTTCCAGCTGCGTCACACACTGGCAAAAGAAACTTTCTCCTAGCTGCTTTCCTTTGAAGCAGAAACACGTTTACATCCTAGCCCCATTGAAGAACCATAGAAATGCCGGTTAGAAAAAGCATTACTTCTGCGTGTAGACCCAGCCAGGAATGGCCTAGCCTGGAATCCCCTGCACCATTCTGCAGCTTTCCAGCTCCCTCACACACTGGCAAAAGAAACTTTCTCCTAGCTGCTTTCCTTTGAAGCAGAAACACGTTTACATCCTAGCCCCATTGAAGAACCATAGAAATGCCGGTTAGAAAAAGCATTACTTCTGTGTGTAGACCCAGCCAGGAATGGCCTAGCCTGGAATCCCCTGCACCATTCTGCAGCTTTCCAGCTGCGTCACACACTGGCAAAAGAAACTTTCTCCTAGCTGCTTTCCTTTGAAGCAGAAACACGTTTACATCCTAGCCCCACTGAAGAACCATAGAAATGCCGGTTAGAAAAAGCATTACTTCTGCTGTGTAGACCCAGCCAGGAATGGCCTAGCCTGGAATCCCCTGCACCATTCTGCAGCTTTCCAGCTGCGTCACACACTGGCAAAAGAAACTTTCTCCTAGCTGCTTTCCTTTGAAGCAGAAACACGTTTACATCCTAGCCCCACTGAAGAACCATAGAAATGCCGGTTAGAAAAAGCATTACTTCTGCTTGTAGACCCAGCCAGGAATGGCCTAGCCTGGAATCCCCTGCACCATTCTGCAGCTTTCCAGCTGCGTCACACACTGGCAAAAGAAACTTTCTCCTAGCTGCTTTCCTTTGAAGCAGAAACACGTTTACATCCTAGCCCCATTGAAGAACCATAGAAATGCCGGTTAGAAAAAGCATTACTTCTGCGTGTAGACCCAGCCAGGAATGGCCTAGCCTGGAATCCCCTGCACCATTCTGCAGCTTTCCAGCTCCCTCACACACTGGCAAAAGAAACTTTCTCCTAGCTGCTTTCCTTTGAAGCAGAAACACGTTTACATCCTAGCCCCATTGAAGAACCATAGAAATGCCGGTTAGAAAAAGCATTACTTCTGTGTGTAGACCCAGCCAGGAATGGCCTAGCCTGGAATCCCCTGCACCATTCTGCAGCTTTCCAGCTCCCTCACACACTGGCAAAAGAAACTTTCTCCTAGCTGCTTTCCTTTGAAGCAGAAACACGTTTACATCCTAGCCCCATTGAAGAACCATAGAAATGCCGGTTAGAAAAAGCATTACTTCTGCGTGTAGACCCAGCCAGGAATGGCCTAGCCTGGAATCCCCTGCACCATTCTGCAGCTTTCCAGCTGCCGTCACACACTGGCAAAAGAAACTTTCTCCTAGCTGCTTTCCTTTGAAGCAGAAACACGTTTACATCCTAGCCCCATTGAAGAACCATAGAAATGCCGGTTAGAAAAAGCATTACTTCTGCGTGTAGACCCAGCCAGGAATGGCCTAGCCTGGAATCCCCTGCACCATTCTGCAGCTTTCCAGCTGCCGTCACACACTGGCAAAAGAAACTTTCTCCTAGCTGCTTTCCTTTGAAGCAGAAACACGTTTACATCCTAGCCCCATTGAAGAACCATAGAAATGCCGGTTAGAAAAAGCATTACTTCTGCGTGTAGACCCAGCCAGGAATGGCCTAGCCTGGAATCCCCTGCACCATTCTGCAGCTTTCCAGCTCCCTCACACACTGGCAAAAGAAACTTTCTCCTAGCTGCTTTCCTTTGAAGCAGAAACACGTTTACATCCTAGCCCCATTGAAGAACCATAGAAATGCCGGTTAGAAAAAGCATTACTTCTGCGTGTAGACCCAGCCAGGAATGGCCTAGCCTGGAATCCCCTGCACCATTCTGCAGCTTTCCAGCTCCGTCACACACTGGCAAAAGAAACTTTCTCCTAGCTGCTTTCCTTTGAAGCAGAAACACGTTTACATCCTAGCCCCACTGAAGAACCATAGAAATGCCGGTTAGAAAAAGCATTACTTCTGCTTGTAGACCCAGCCAGGAATGGCCTAGCCTGGAATCCCCTGCACCATTCTGCAGCTTTCCAGCTGCGTCACACACTGGCAAAAGAAACTTTCTCCTAGCTGCTTTCCTTTGAAGCAGAAACACGTTTACATCCTAGCCCCATTGAAGAACCATAGAAATGCCGGTTAGAAAAAGCATTACTTCTGCGTGTAGACCCAGCCAGGAATGGCCTAGCCTGGAATCCCCTGCACCATTCTGCAGCTTTCCAGCTGCGTCACACACTGGCAAAAGAAACTTTCTCCTAGCTGCTTTCCTTTGAAGCAGAAACACGTTTACATCCTAGCCCCATTGAAGAACCATAGAAATGCCGGTTAGAAAAAGCATTACTTCTGTGTGTAGACCCAGCCAGGAATGGCCTAGCCTGGAATCCCCTGCACCATTCTGCAGCTTTCCAGATGCGTCACACACTGGCAAAAGAAACTTTCTCCTAGCTGCTTTCCTTTGAAGCAGAAACACGTTTACATCCTAGCCCCATTGAAGAACCATAGAAATGCCGGTTAGAAAAAGCATTACTTCTGCGTGTAGACCCAGCCAGGAATGGCCTAGCCTGGAATCCCCTGCACCATTCTGCAGCTTTCCAGCTGCGTCACACACTGGCAAAAGAAACTTTCTCCTAGCTGCTTTCCTTTGAAGCAGAAACACGTTTACATCCTAGCCCCATTGAAGAACCATAGAAATGCCGGTTAGAAAAAGCATTACTTCTGCGTGTAGACCCAGCCAGGAATGGCCTAGCCTGGAATCCCCTGCACCATTCTGCAGCTTTCCAGCTGCGTCACACACTGGCAAAAGAAACTTTCTCCTAGCTGCTTTCCTTTGAAGCAGAAACACGTTTACATCCTAGCCCCATTGAAGAACCATAGAAATGCCGGTTAGAAAAAGCATTACTTCTGCGTGTAGACCCAGCCAGGAATGGCCTAGCCTGGAATCCCCTGCACCATTCTGCAGCTTTCCAGCTCCCTCACACACTGGCAAAAGAAACTTTCTCCTAGCTGCTTTCCTTTGAAGCAGAAACACGTTTACATCCTAGCCCCATTGAAGAACCATAGAAATGCCGGTTAGAAAAAGCATTACTTCTGTGTGTAGACCCAGCCAGGAATGGCCTAGCCTGGAATCCCCTGCACCATTCTGCAGCTTTCCAGCTCCCTCACACACTGGCAAAAGAAACTTTCTCCTAGCTGCTTTCCTTTGAAGCAGAAACACGTTTACATCCTAGCCCCATTGAAGAACCATAGAAATGCCGGTTAGAAAAAGCATTACTTCTGTGTGTAGACCCAGCCAGGAATGGCCTAGCCTGGAATCCCCTGCACCATTCTGCAGCTTTCCAGCTCCCTCACACACTGGCAAAAGAAACTTTCTCCTAGCTGCTTTCCTTTGAAGCAGAAACACGTTTACATCCTAGCCCCATTGAAGAACCATAGAAATGCCGGTTAGAAAAAGCATTACTTCTGCTTGTAGACCCAGCCAGGAATGGCCTAGCCTGGAATCCCCTGCACCATTCTGCAGGTTTCCAGCTGCCTCACACACTGGCAAAAGAAACTTTCTCCTAGCTGCTTTCCTTTGAAGCAGAAACACGTTTACATCCTAGCCCCATTGAAGAACCATAGAAATGCCGGTTAGAAAAAGCATTACTTCTGCTGTGTAGACCCAGCCAGGAATGGCCTAGCCTGGAATCCCCTGCACCATTCTGCAGCTTTCCAGCTGCCGTCACACACTGGCAAAAGAAACTTTCTCCTAGCTGCTTTCCTTTGAAGCAGAAACACGTTTACATCCTAGCCCCATTGAAGAACCATAGAAATGCCGGTTAGAAAAAGCATTACTTCTGTGTGTAGACCCAGCCAGGAATGGCCTAGCCTGGAATCCCCTGCACCATTCTGCAGCTTTCCAGCTCCCTCACACACTGGCAAAAGAAACTTTCTCCTAGCTGCTTTCCTTTGAAGCAGAAACACGTTTACATCCTAGCCCCATTGAAGAACCATAGAAATGCCGGTTAGAAAAAGCATTACTTCTGCGTGTAGACCCAGCCAGGAATGGCCTAGCCTGGAATCCCCTGCACCATTCTGCAGCTTTCCAGCTGCGTCACACACTGGCAAAAGAAACTTTCTCCTAGCTGCTTTCCTTTGAAGCAGAAACACGTTTACATCCTAGCCCCACTGAAGAACCATAGAAATGCCGGTTAGAAAAAGCATTACTTCTGCGTGTAGACCCAGCCAGGAATGGCCTAGCCTGGAATCCCCTGCACCATTCTGCAGCTTTCCAGCTCCCTCACACACTGGCAAAAGAAACTTTCTCCTAGCTGCTTTCCTTTGAAGCAGAAACACGTTTACATCCTAGCCCCATTGAAGAACCATAGAAATGCCGGTTAGAAAAAGCATTACTTCTGCGTGTAGACCCAGCCAGGAATGGCCTAGCCTGGAATCCCCTGCACCATTCTGCAGCTTTCCAGCTCCCTCACACACTGGCAAAAGAAACTTTCTCCTAGCTGCTTTCCTTTGAAGCAGAAACACGTTTACATCCTAGCCCCATTGAAGAACCATAGAAATGCCGGTTAGAAAAAGCATTACTTCTGCGTGTAGACCCAGCCAGGAATGGCCTAGCCTGGAATCCCCTGCACCATTCTGCAGCTTTCCAGCTCCCTCACACACTGGCAAAAGAAACTTTCTCCTAGCTGCTTTCCTTTGAAGCAGAAACACGTTTACATCCTAGCCCCATTGAAGAACCATAGAAATGCCGGTTAGAAAAAGCATTACTTCTGTGTGTAGACCCAGCCAGGAATGGCCTAGCCTGGAATCCCCTGCACCATTCTGCAGCTTTCCAGCTCCCTCACACACTGGCAAAAGAAACTTTCTCCTAGCTGCTTTCCTTTGAAGCAGAAACACGTTTACATCCTAGCCCCACTGAAGAACCATAGAAATGCCGGTTAGAAAAAGCATTACTTCTGCGTGTAGACCCAGCCAGGAATGGCCTAGCCTGGAATCCCCTGCACCATTCTGCAGCTTTCCAGCTCCCTCACACACTGGCAAAAGAAACTTTCTCCTAGCTGCTTTCCTTTGAAGCAGAAACACGTTTACATCCTAGCCCCATTGAAGAACCATAGAAATGCCGGTTAGAAAAAGCATTACTTCTGTGTGTAGACCCAGCCAGGAATGGCCTAGCCTGGAATCCCCTGCACCATTCTGCAGCTTTCCAGCTCCCTCACACACTGGCAAAAGAAACTTTCTCCTAGCTGCTTTCCTTTGAAGCAGAAACACGTTTACATCCTAGCCCCATTGAAGAACCATAGAAATGCCGGTTAGAAAAAGCATTACTTCTGCGTGTAGACCCAGCCAGGAATGGCCTAGCCTGGAATCCCCTGCACCATTCTGCAGCTTTCCAGCTCCCTCACACACTGGCAAAAGAAACTTTCTCCTAGCTGCTTTCCTTTGAAGCAGAAACACGTTTACATCCTAGCCCCATTGAAGAACCATAGAAATGCCGGTTAGAAAAAGCATTACTTCTGCGTGTAGACCCAGCCAGGAATGGCCTAGCCTGGAATCCCCTGCACCATTCTGCAGCTTTCCAGCTCCCTCACACACTGGCAAAAGAAACTTTCTCCTAGCTGCTTTCCTTTGAAGCAGAAACACGTTTACATCCTAGCCCCATTGAAGAACCATAGAAATGCCGGTTAGAAAAAGCATTACTTCTGTGTGTAGACCCAGCCAGGAATGGCCTAGCCTGGAATCCCCTGCACCATTCTGCAGCTTTCCAGCTCCCTCACACACTGGCAAAAGAAACTTTCTCCTAGCTGCTTTCCTTTGAAGCAGAAACACGTTTACATCCTAGCCCCATTGAAGAACCATAGAAATGCCGGTTAGAAAAAGCATTACTTCTGTGTGTAGACCCAGCCAGGAATGGCCTAGCCTGGAATCCCCTGCACCATTCTGCAGCTTTCCAGCTCCCTCACACACTGGCAAAAGAAACTTTCTCCTAGCTGCTTTCCTTTGAAGCAGAAACACGTTTACATCCTAGCCCCATTGAAGAACCATAGAAATGCCGGTTAGAAAAAGCATTACTTCTGCGTGTAGACCCAGCCAGGAATGGCCTAGCCTGGAATCCCCTGCACCATTCTGCAGCTTTCCAGCTCCCTCACACACTGGCAAAAGAAACTTTCTCCTAGCTGCTTTCCTTTGAAGCAGAAACACGTTTACATCCTAGCCCCATTGAAGAACCATAGAAATGCCGGTTAGAAAAAGCATTACTTCTGTGTGTAGACCCAGCCAGGAATGGCCTAGCCTGGAATCCCCTGCACCATTCTGCAGCTTTCCAGCTGCGTCACACACTGGCAAAAGAAACTTTCTCCTAGCTGCTTTCCTTTGAAGCAGAAACACGTTTACATCCTAGCCCCATTGAAGAACCATAGAAATGCCGGTTAGAAAAAGCATTACTTCTGCGTGTAGACCCAGCCAGGAATGGCCTAGCCTGGAATCCCCTGCACCATTCTGCAGCTTTCCAGCTGCCGTCACACACTGGCAAAAGAAACTTTCTCCTAGCTGCTTTCCTTTGAAGCAGAAACACGTTTACATCCTAGCCCCATTGAAGAACCATAGAAATGCCGGTTAGAAAAAGCATTACTTCTGCGTGTAGACCCAGCCAGGAATGGCCTAGCCTGGAATCCCCTGCACCATTCTGCAGCTTTCCAGCTGCCGTCACACACTGGCAAAAGAAACTTTCTCCTAGCTGCTTTCCTTTGAAGCAGAAACACGTTTACATCCTAGCCCCATTGAAGAACCATAGAAATGCCGGTTAGAAAAAGCATTACTTCTGCGTGTAGACCCAGCCAGGAATGGCCTAGCCTGGAATCCCCTGCACCATTCTGCAGCTTTCCAGCTCCCTCACACACTGGCAAAAGAAACTTTCTCCTAGCTGCTTTCCTTTGAAGCAGAAACACGTTTACATCCTAGCCCCATTGAAGAACCATAGAAATGCCGGTTAGAAAAAGCATTACTTCTGTGTGTAGACCCAGCCAGGAATGGCCTAGCCTGGAATCCCCTGCACCATTCTGCAGCTTTCCAGCTCCCTCACACACTGGCAAAAGAAACTTTCTCCTAGCTGCTTTCCTTTGAAGCAGAAACACGTTTACATCCTAGCCCCACTGAAGAACCATAGAAATGCCGGTTAGAAAAAGCATTACTTCTGCTTGTAGACCCAGCCAGGAATGGCCTAGCCTGGAATCCCCTGCACCATTCTGCAGCTTTCCAGCTGCGTCACACACTGGCAAAAGAAACTTTCTCCTAGCTGCTTTCCTTTGAAGCAGAAACACGTTTACATCCTAGCCCCATTGAAGAACCATAGAAATGCCGGTTAGAAAAAGCATTACTTCTGCGTGTAGACCCAGCCAGGAATGGCCTAGCCTGGAATCCCCTGCACCATTCTGCAGCTTTCCAGCTCCGTCACACACTGGCAAAAGAAACTTTCTCCTAGCTGCTTTCCTTTGAAGCAGAAACACGTTTACATCCTAGCCCCATTGAAGAACCATAGAAATGCCGGTTAGAAAAAGCATTACTTCTGCGTGTAGACCCAGCCAGGAATGGCCTAGCCTGGAATCCCCTGCACCATTCTGCAGCTTTCCAGCTCCCTCACACACTGGCAAAAGAAACTTTCTCCTAGCTGCTTTCCTTTGAAGCAGAAACACGTTTACATCCTAGCCCCATTGAAGAACCATAGAAATGCCGGTTAGAAAAAGCATTACTTCTGTGTGTAGACCCAGCCAGGAATGGCCTAGCCTGGAATCCCCTGCACCATTCTGCAGCTTTCCAGCTCCCTCACACACTGGCAAAAGAAACTTTCTCCTAGCTGCTTTCCTTTGAAGCAGAAACACGTTTACATCCTAGCCCCATTGAAGAACCATAGAAATGCCGGTTAGAAAAAGCATTACTTCTGTGTGTAGACCCAGCCAGGAATGGCCTAGCCTGGAATCCCCTGCACCATTCTGCAGCTTTCCAGCTCCCTCACACACTGGCAAAAGAAACTTTCTCCTAGCTGCTTTCCTTTGAAGCAGAAACACGTTTACATCCTAGCCCCATTGAAGAACCATAGAAATGCCGGTTAGAAAAAGCATTACTTCTGCGTGTAGACCCAGCCAGGAATGGCCTAGCCTGGAATCCCCTGCACCATTCTGCAGCTTTCCAGCTCCGTCACACACTGGCAAAAGAAACTTTCTCCTAGCTGCTTTCCTTTGAAGCAGAAACACGTTTACATCCTAGCCCCATTGAAGAACCATAGAAATGCCGGTTAGAAAAAGCATTACTTCTGCGTGTAGACCCAGCCAGGAATGGCCTAGCCTGGAATCCCCTGCACCATTCTGCAGCTTTCCAGCTGCCGTCACACACTGGCAAAAGAAACTTTCTCCTAGCTGCTTTCCTTTGAAGCAGAAACACGTTTACATCCTAGCCCCATTGAAGAACCATAGAAATGCCGGTTAGAAAAAGCATTACTTCTGCGTGTAGACCCAGCCAGGAATGGCCTAGCCTGGAATCCCCTGCACCATTCTGCAGCTTTCCAGCTCCCTCACACACTGGCAAAAGAAACTTTCTCCTAGCTGCTTTCCTTTGAAGCAGAAACACGTTTACATCCTAGCCCCATTGAAGAACCATAGAAATGCCGGTTAGAAAAAGCATTACTTCTGTGTGTAGACCCAGCCAGGAATGGCCTAGCCTGGAATCCCCTGCACCATTCTGCAGCTTTCCAGCTCCCTCACACACTGGCAAAAGAAACTTTCTCCTAGCTGCTTTCCTTTGAAGCAGAAACACGTTTACATCCTAGCCCCATTGAAGAACCATAGAAATGCCGGTTAGAAAAAGCATTACTTCTGTGTGTAGACCCAGCCAGGAATGGCCTAGCCTGGAATCCCCTGCACCATTCTGCAGCTTTCCAGCTCCCTCACACACTGGCAAAAGAAACTTTCTCCTAGCTGCTTTCCTTTGAAGCAGAAACACGTTTACATCCTAGCCCCATTGAAGAACCATAGAAATGCCGGTTAGAAAAAGCATTACTTCTGCGTGTAGACCCAGCCAGGAATGGCCTAGCCTGGAATCCCCTGCACCATTCTGCAGCTTTCCAGCTCCCTCACACACTGGCAAAAGAAACTTTCTCCTAGCTGCTTTCCTTTGAAGCAGAAACACGTTTACATCCTAGCCCCATTGAAGAACCATAGAAATGCCGGTTAGAAAAAGCATTACTTCTGTGTGTAGACCCAGCCAGGAATGGCCTAGCCTGGAATCCCCTGCACCATTCTGCAGCTTTCCAGCTGCCTCACACACTGGCAAAAGAAACTTTCTCCTAGCTGCTTTCCTTTGAAGCAGAAACACGTTTACATCCTAGCCCCATTGAAGAACCATAGAAATGCCGGTTAGAAAAAGCATTACTTCTGCGTGTAGACCCAGCCAGGAATGGCCTAGCCTGGAATCCCCTGCACCATTCTGCAGCTTTCCAGCTGCCGTCACACACTGGCAAAAGAAACTTTCTCCTAGCTGCTTTCCTTTGAAGCAGAAACACGTTTACATCCTAGCCCCATTGAAGAACCATAGAAATGCCGGTTAGAAAAAGCATTACTTCTGCGTGTAGACCCAGCCAGGAATGGCCTAGCCTGGAATCCCCTGCACCATTCTGCAGCTTTCCAGCTGCGTCACACACTGGCAAAAGAAACTTTCTCCTAGCTGCTTTCCTTTGAAGCAGAAACACGTTTACATCCTAGCCCCATTGAAGAACCATAGAAATGCCGGTTAGAAAAAGCATTACTTCTGCGTGTAGACCCAGCCAGGAATGGCCTAGCCTGGAATCCCCTGCACCATTCTGCAGCTTTCCAGCTCCCTCACACACTGGCAAAAGAAACTTTCTCCTAGCTGCTTTCCTTTGAAGCAGAAACACGTTTACATCCTAGCCCCATTGAAGAACCATAGAAATGCCGGTTAGAAAAAGCATTACTTCTGTGTGTAGACCCAGCCAGGAATGGCCTAGCCTGGAATCCCCTGCACCATTCTGCAGCTTTCCAGCTCCCTCACACACTGGCAAAAGAAACTTTCTCCTAGCTGCTTTCCTTTGAAGCAGAAACACGTTTACATCCTAGCCCCATTGAAGAACCATAGAAATGCCGGTTAGAAAAAGCATTACTTCTGCTGTGTAGACCCAGCCAGGAATGGCCTAGCCTGGAATCCCCTGCACCATTCTGCAGCTTTCCAGCTCCCTCACACACTGGCAAAAGAAACTTTCTCCTAGCTGCTTTCCTTTGAAGCAGAAACACGTTTACATCCTAGCCCCATTGAAGAACCATAGAAATGCCGGTTAGAAAAAGCATTACTTCTGCGTGTAGACCCAGCCAGGAATGGCCTAGCCTGGAATCCCCTGCACCATTCTGCAGCTTTCCAGCTGCCTCACACACTGGCAAAAGAAACTTTCTCCTAGCTGCTTTCCTTTGAAGCAGAAACACGTTTACATCCTAGCCCCATTGAAGAACCATAGAAATGCCGGTTAGAAAAAGCATTACTTCTGCTGTGTAGACCCAGCCAGGAATGGCCTAGCCTGGAATCCCCTGCACCATTCTGCAGCTTTCCAGCTCCGTCACACACTGGCAAAAGAAACTTTCTCCTAGCTGCTTTCCTTTGAAGCAGAAACACGTTTACATCCTAGCCCCATTGAAGAACCATAGAAATGCCGGTTAGAAAAAGCATTACTTCTGTGTGTAGACCCAGCCAGGAATGGCCTAGCCTGGAATCCCCTGCACCATTCTGCAGCTTTCCAGCTCCCTCACACACTGGCAAAAGAAACTTTCTCCTAGCTGCTTTCCTTTGAAGCAGAAACACGTTTACATCCTAGCCCCATTGAAGAACCATAGAAATGCCGGTTAGAAAAAGCATTACTTCTGTGTGTAGACCCAGCCAGGAATGGCCTAGCCTGGAATCCCCTGCACCATTCTGCAGCTTTCCAGCTCCGTCACACACTGGCAAAAGAAACTTTCTCCTAGCTGCTTTCCTTTGAAGCAGAAACACGTTTACATCCTAGCCCCATTGAAGAACCATAGAAATGCCGGTTAGAAAAAGCATTACTTCTGCGTGTAGACCCAGCCAGGAATGGCCTAGCCTGGAATCCCCTGCACCATTCTGCAGCTTTCCAGCTGCGTCACACACTGGCAAAAGAAACTTTCTCCTAGCTGCTTTCCTTTGAAGCAGAAACACGTTTACATCCTAGCCCCATTGAAGAACCATAGAAATGCCGGTTAGAAAAAGCATTACTTCTGTGTGTAGACCCAGCCAGGAATGGCCTAGCCTGGAATCCCCTGCACCATTCTGCAGCTTTCCAGCTCCCTCACACACTGGCAAAAGAAACTTTCTCCTAGCTGCTTTCCTTTGAAGCAGAAACACGTTTACATCCTAGCCCCATTGAAGAACCATAGAAATGCCGGTTAGAAAAAGCATTACTTCTGTGTGTAGACCCAGCCAGGAATGGCCTAGCCTGGAATCCCCTGCACCATTCTGCAGCTTTCCAGCTCCCTCACACACTGGCAAAAGAAACTTTCTCCTAGCTGCTTTCCTTTGAAGCAGAAACACGTTTACATCCTAGCCCCATTGAAGAACCATAGAAATGCCGGTTAGAAAAAGCATTACTTCTGTGTGTAGACCCAGCCAGGAATGGCCTAGCCTGGAATCCCCTGCACCATTCTGCAGCTTTCCAGCTCCCTCACACACTGGCAAAAGAAACTTTCTCCTAGCTGCTTTCCTTTGAAGCAGAAACACGTTTACATCCTAGCCCCATTGAAGAACCATAGAAATGCCGGTTAGAAAAAGCATTACTTCTGCGTGTAGACCCAGCCAGGAATGGCCTAGCCTGGAATCCCCTGCACCATTCTGCAGCTTTCCAGCTGCGTCACACACTGGCAAAAGAAACTTTCTCCTAGCTGCTTTCCTTTGAAGCAGAAACACGTTTACATCCTAGCCCCATTGAAGAACCATAGAAATGCCGGTTAGAAAAAGCATTACTTCTGTGTGTAGACCCAGCCAGGAATGGCCTAGCCTGGAATCCCCTGCACCATTCTGCAGCTTTCCAGCTCCGTCACACACTGGCAAAAGAAACTTTCTCCTAGCTGCTTTCCTTTGAAGCAGAAACACGTTTACATCCTAGCCCCATTGAAGAACCATAGAAATGCCGGTTAGAAAAAGCATTACTTCTGTGTGTAGACCCAGCCAGGAATGGCCTAGCCTGGAATCCCCTGCACCATTCTGCAGCTTTCCAGCTCCCTCACACACTGGCAAAAGAAACTTTCTCCTAGCTGCTTTCCTTTGAAGCAGAAACACGTTTACATCCTAGCCCCATTGAAGAACCATAGAAATGCCGGTTAGAAAAAGCATTACTTCTGCGTGTAGACCCAGCCAGGAATGGCCTAGCCTGGAATCCCCTGCACCATTCTGCAGCTTTCCAGCTGCCGTCACACACTGGCAAAAGAAACTTTCTCCTAGCTGCTTTCCTTTGAAGCAGAAACACGTTTACATCCTAGCCCCATTGAAGAACCATAGAAATGCCGGTTAGAAAAAGCATTACTTCTGCGTGTAGACCCAGCCAGGAATGGCCTAGCCTGGAATCCCCTGCACCATTCTGCAGCTTTCCAGCTCCCTCACACACTGGCAAAAGAAACTTTCTCCTAGCTGCTTTCCTTTGAAGCAGAAACACGTTTACATCCTAGCCCCATTGAAGAACCATAGAAATGCCGGTTAGAAAAAGCATTACTTCTGTGTGTAGACCCAGCCAGGAATGGCCTAGCCTGGAATCCCCTGCACCATTCTGCAGCTTTCCAGCTCCCTCACACACTGGCAAAAGAAACTTTCTCCTAGCTGCTTTCCTTTGAAGCAGAAACACGTTTACATCCTAGCCCCATTGAAGAACCATAGAAATGCCGGTTAGAAAAAGCATTACTTCTGCGTGTAGACCCAGCCAGGAATGGCCTAGCCTGGAATCCCCTGCACCATTCTGCAGCTTTCCAGCTCCCTCACACACTGGCAAAAGAAACTTTCTCCTAGCTGCTTTCCTTTGAAGCAGAAACACGTTTACATCCTAGCCCCATTGAAGAACCATAGAAATGCCGGTTAGAAAAAGCATTACTTCTGCGTGTAGACCCAGCCAGGAATGGCCTAGCCTGGAATCCCCTGCACCATTCTGCAGCTTTCCAGCTCCCTCACACACTGGCAAAAGAAACTTTCTCCTAGCTGCTTTCCTTTGAAGCAGAAACACGTTTACATCCTAGCCCCATTGAAGAACCATAGAAATGCCGGTTAGAAAAAGCATTACTTCTGCGTGTAGACCCAGCCAGGAATGGCCTAGCCTGGAATCCCCTGCACCATTCTGCAGCTTTCCAGCTGCGTCACACACTGGCAAAAGAAACTTTCTCCTAGCTGCTTTCCTTTGAAGCAGAAACACGTTTACATCCTAGCCCCATTGAAGAACCATAGAAATGCCGGTTAGAAAAAGCATTACTTCTGTGTGTAGACCCAGCCAGGAATGGCCTAGCCTGGAATCCCCTGCACCATTCTGCAGCTTTCCAGCTCCCTCACACACTGGCAAAAGAAACTTTCTCCTAGCTGCTTTCCTTTGAAGCAGAAACACGTTTACATCCTAGCCCCATTGAAGAACCATAGAAATGCCGGTTAGAAAAAGCATTACTTCTGCGTGTAGACCCAGCCAGGAATGGCCTAGCCTGGAATCCCCTGCACCATTCTGCAGCTTTCCAGCTCCCTCACACACTGGCAAAAGAAACTTTCTCCTAGCTGCTTTCCTTTGAAGCAGAAACACGTTTACATCCTAGCCCCATTGAAGAACCATAGAAATGCCGGTTAGAAAAAGCATTACTTCTGCGTGTAGACCCAGCCAGGAATGGCCTAGCCTGGAATCCCCTGCACCATTCTGCAGCTTTCCAGCTCCCTCACACACTGGCAAAAGAAACTTTCTCCTAGCTGCTTTCCTTTGAAGCAGAAACACGTTTACATCCTAGCCCCATTGAAGAACCATAGAAATGCCGGTTAGAAAAAGCATTACTTCTGTGTGTAGACCCAGCCAGGAATGGCCTAGCCTGGAATCCCCTGCACCATTCTGCAGCTTTCCAGCTCCCTCACACACTGGCAAAAGAAACTTTCTCCTAGCTGCTTTCCTTTGAAGCAGAAACACGTTTACATCCTAGCCCCATTGAAGAACCATAGAAATGCCGGTTAGAAAAAGCATTACTTCTGCGTGTAGACCCAGCCAGGAATGGCCTAGCCTGGAATCCCCTGCACCATTCTGCAGCTTTCCAGCTGCCGTCACACACTGGCAAAAGAAACTTTCTCCTAGCTGCTTTCCTTTGAAGCAGAAACACGTTTACATCCTAGCCCCATTGAAGAACCATAGAAATGCCGGTTAGAAAAAGCATTACTTCTGTGTGTAGACCCAGCCAGGAATGGCCTAGCCTGGAATCCCCTGCACCATTCTGCAGCTTTCCAGCTCCCTCACACACTGGCAAAAGAAACTTTCTCCTAGCTGCTTTCCTTTGAAGCAGAAACACGTTTACATCCTAGCCCCATTGAAGAACCATAGAAATGCCGGTTAGAAAAAGCATTACTTCTGTGTGTAGACCCAGCCAGGAATGGCCTAGCCTGGAATCCCCTGCACCATTCTGCAGCTTTCCAGCTCCCTCACACACTGGCAAAAGAAACTTTCTCCTAGCTGCTTTCCTTTGAAGCAGAAACACGTTTACATCCTAGCCCCATTGAAGAACCATAGAAATGCCGGTTAGAAAAAGCATTACTTCTGTGTGTAGACCCAGCCAGGAATGGCCTAGCCTGGAATCCCCTGCACCATTCTGCAGCTTTCCAGCTCCGTCACACACTGGCAAAAGAAACTTTCTCCTAGCTGCTTTCCTTTGAAGCAGAAACACGTTTACATCCTAGCCCCATTGAAGAACCATAGAAATGCCGGTTAGAAAAAGCATTACTTCTGCGTGTAGACCCAGCCAGGAATGGCCTAGCCTGGAATCCCCTGCACCATTCTGCAGCTTTCCAGCTCCGTCACACACTGGCAAAAGAAACTTTCTCCTAGCTGCTTTCCTTTGAAGCAGAAACACGTTTACATCCTAGCCCCATTGAAGAACCATAGAAATGCCGGTTAGAAAAAGCATTACTTCTGTGTGTAGACCCAGCCAGGAATGGCCTAGCCTGGAATCCCCTGCACCATTCTGCAGCTTTCCAGCTCCCTCACACACTGGCAAAAGAAACTTTCTCCTAGCTGCTTTCCTTTGAAGCAGAAACACGTTTACATCCTAGCCCCATTGAAGAACCATAGAAATGCCGGTTAGAAAAAGCATTACTTCTGTGTGTAGACCCAGCCAGGAATGGCCTAGCCTGGAATCCCCTGCACCATTCTGCAGCTTTCCAGCTCCCTCACACACTGGCAAAAGAAACTTTCTCCTAGCTGCTTTCCTTTGAAGCAGAAACACGTTTACATCCTAGCCCCATTGAAGAACCATAGAAATGCCGG
>NW_026974641.1:0-41876 GCF_015220805.1 Pogoniulus pusillus
CTGGCCTGAGGAGTGGTCTTTATATTGTTTAAGTAATATTATCCAATTATATAAATTGCTTACTGTTTTTTACCAATGTATGTGAACAACGTAAAGGTGGTCTGAATTGTGGGCTAGTCCTATTTTGGAACATTATAAAAATGGTGGACAGGCCAGGATCGAGGCCCTTGCGCTCTTGCCCTTGCCTTGTCTTGTCCTTCTGGGTTTTTCCAGCCTTTCTGGTTTTTTTTTTTTTTTTTTCCCGGACTTCTAACAACAACAAACTGCTCGCCGATATAGCCTCGCCTCGGGCGGACACGCCGAGACGCAGAGGCTAAAGCCTGCATGCCTGGACCCTCATCGGGAGAAAGGGACTCCCTACCAAGCTACAGACTGTGAGTAGCTGACGAACTGTTAACTCAAACCTCAGAGACTCGAAAGAACTCTCTTTAAACATCATAGACTCTTTAATTTGCCATTTTCGGAAATGTTACTTTGATCTCAATCAAAAGAATTCACAGTGGTGGTGTAGTTTCGGGAAGAGGGAATTCGCATTCTTTGCAATAAATCACTGATAAAATAGTCAACGCCTCGCGTATTTCCCCCATAAATTCTGCCGCGAAACTGCGTTCCACGACACAGGCCACCTAATGAACACATTCCAATAGATTCGGTTCTCTCCACTATCCCTTTCCTCCTCCTGGCTGGAGGCAGGGCACCCCTAATGCTGAACATGGCATGTGGGGTGTACACAATGATTGGTGTTGTTGTGAGAGGAACTGCAACTGTTGGAACAATTGCAATTGCTCTCGGGAGTTGAAGAAGTGACAGCTACTTTCCTGGCATTACTGCCTCTGTTTCTGCCACCCTGCAGATCCCTGACCCTCTTTGAAAGAGCTGAAGTAGGTTTACCATCCCATTTGTTCATGTTCTCACTGTATGTGTCACGCAGAAGTATCCACAGTGACGCACGTGATTGCTGCTGTCTGGGTGGAATTTGTCTCCTCCTGGGCTGGAATTGCCTTGCAGGAGGTGGGCGTCTGTTCCTGACTGCAGAAACATGCACCCATTCAGATGATGCAGGAACGGTATCCTTTACCAGATTGGTAATGTTTTTGAGATTCTCCTTCAGTTCTTTCATGGTATCCTCAAAACCATCTTTCATGCCCTTTATTTCAGAAGTCATAGTTTGTATGGCACAGACTAGACCAGAGTGTGACAAGCTATCCTCTATCTGCCTGAGCTGGTCAGTGAATTCACCAACAGTGAAAGATCTTCCATTATCACTCCTTGCTAGAAACTTACTGGCCAAGATGTTAGCACAGGATGAAGGAGCAAGCTTAATCAGCTTCTTCATGAGACCTGTTCCCAAAGGAATATCGTCAGGCTCATGAGTACCATGATCTCCATAAAGCACTTCCTTCACAGCAAACTCCTTCAGAAGCTTAATTCCCTGCTCAACAGTGTTCCACTTCTTGGCAGCCCATGGCAAATCATCCCGGGAAGGATATCTCATAGCCACAGCCAACAAAAGGCGTGTCCACAAGCTAACCCTACCAAGAGGACTTGCTAGGTGTTTGTCCACTCCACTCTCCTTAGTGAGTGGTCCCAGCTGCTTGGCAGACTTGTCTCCTACCTGCAGAGCATTAGCACCAATGCCACGGCATCTCACTAGCCAGCTTAGGATTGGCTCGCCTGATTCCCTTGTGTATTCCTTCCTAACTTCCCTGACCTCTCTGAGTGGATCCTTGGATCCCTGGATGTCATCTTCCTCCTCTTCCTCCTGTTGATCTGGTGGTACTGGGCCTAACAGAACCTTCCTCATAGCACTCCTAAACTCATTGGAACCATCTTCTCTCTTGGCAGCTAACCTCACAGCACTCCTCTCACTTGAGTATTGTTGTCTCAGCACATCTACAAGGTCTCGCAGACTAACTATCTCCTCCTCCTCTTCTCCTTGCTGATCACTAGTGGTCCCGTCTCTTACATCCTCCTGCGAACCACTCTTTGTCTTAGCTTTTGCCTTAGCAGGTGCCAGAAGGGCCTGAGCAGTAACAGACTTGGACATGTCTGCTGGAGGATTTGAATCTTTAGGGGTCTGACCTGGAGGATTTGAATGATTGGAGGTCTGACTTGGAGCTTGTGAGTTCAAATCTGCCTTGCTTTTAACAGGAGGATTTTGGTTCTGGTCTGCTGGCTGGGGGTTTGAATTAGCTGAGCTGGTGTCATTAGGATTTGGACTGACTGGGCTAGCGTTACCAGCACTAGTAGTATTATTAACATTAGTGGGATTATTTCCCTGTCCTCCTGGGATGCCTGCCAACCCTGACTTGTTTTCATTTTTGCTAGGAACATTCTGATTTTGGGTACCGACCTGTCCTCCTAGGGCTCCTGCTGAACTCTGCCCGTTATCATTGTTTACGTTAGTGGCGGGAACACTGGCTGTGTTCCCAGCACTTGGAGAAGGAGGGGCAGAGGCTGGCATGGAGGAAGCCGATAACTGTGTTCCCTTGTTTTGCTGTGAGAGGGACTGCTTCTGAGACACAGAATTTTTCCTAGTTCTTACAGAAGCTGGTTTTGAATTTTTCACCAATAATGCCAAAATTAATATGAATATTAAAATCATGAGGCAAATATTAAAAACTGTGAGAAGAAAAACAGTTTTACACGAGCATATACCTATGCAAACAGTTGGAATTCCTGTCTTAGGCTGAATAACTCTCATTAGAGCCATATTTAAAGCAGAATTTCCATTGATTGTCACATTATTGACCAGAGCTCCTGTAATGTCCTTGGTAATATTCTCAGAGATATTAAAACCAGCATAACCAAGAATCAAATCACCCCAGCTCCAGAACATATCTGAAACCTTAGCTTTAGCCTTACTGTAAGCCAGATCAATGAAATAAGCAACAATTTGACCTTTTAACCAACTAAATGCCAAGAAAACAAAACCAGACCAGAGCAATGCACCAACCAAATACAATAGCTGCTTGATTAGCTTCATCTTAATTCCCAGAGCTAATTTCCACTCACTGAAATATCAAGCCCCACGTTGGGAAAGCCAATAAAAAAATGTGATGGTTTGGGGGTTACCCCGCCCCCCCACACTTTTGAATTTGCCCCAGCTAACTCAGACGGACCCTGGGAATATAGATGAAGCAATTTATTTACAGCTAGCAGAATTTACAAGCAGCTATTTACAATATATACAGTTATATACAATTATATACAGAAATATACAAAGGATAAACAACACAAAAGCACAACTCCCCTCCCAGAAACCTGAGTCCCCAGGAGGGGCTCTCAAACCACCCCAACACCTCCCCCCGGTCCCTCTCAACCTTACCCCAGTTCTCAGGAAGAAGAGAGGTGCAGCCAAGAGGTTAGGGAGCAAGGTTAGTAGGAGCAGGGTTAATGAGATGTGACCAGGTCCAAGGCAAAAGCAAGAGTGAGAAACAAAATGGAGAAAAAGTCTTTCTTCTTCCCAGAGCTCTCAGCGAGACTGTGAGAGAAGTTGACATCAATTGTTTTCATTTCACTGCCCGTTATCTAGTTCTTTTACCAAAACATTCCAGCTTGCTTCAAACTAGCACAAACTGTATATATTCTTCCCCTGTACTCAGCACTGGTCAGGCCACACCTTGAGTACTGTGTCCAGTTCTGGGCCCCTCAATTCAAGAAAGATGTTGAGGTGCTGGAACATGTCCAGAGAAGGGCAACAAAGCTGGTGAGGGGCCTGGAACACAAATCCTATGAGGAGAGGTTGAGGGAAATGGGCCTGTTTAGCCTGGAGAAGAGGAGGCTCAGGGGTGATCTTATTACTGTCTACAACTACCTGAAGGGGCATTGTAGCCAGGTGGGGGTTGGCCTCTTCTCCCAGGCAAACAGCAATAGAACAAGGGGACACAGTCTTAAGTTGTGCCAGGGTAGGTATAGGCTGGATGTTAGGAAGAAGTTCTTCACAGAGAGAGTGATTTCCCATTGGAATGGGCTGCCGAGGGAGGTGGTGGAGGCACCATCCCTGGGGGTGTTCAAGAAAAGACTGGATGAGGCACTCAGTGCCATGGTCTAGTTGACTGGCTAGGGCTGGGTGATAGGTTGGACTCGATGATCTTGGAGGTCTCTTCCAACCTGGTTGATTCTATGATTCTATGATTCTAAGTGAGAGGAGCGCTGTGAGGTTAGCTGCCAAGAGAGAAGATGGTTCCAATGAGTTTAGGAGTGCTATGAGGAAGGTTCTGTTAGGCCCAGTACCACCAGATCAACAGGAGGAACAGGAGGAAGATGACATCCAGGGCTCCAAGGATCCTCTCAGAGAGGTCAGGGAAGTTAGGAAGGAATACACAAGGGTATCAGGTGAGCCAATCCTAAGCTGGCTAGTGAGATGCCGTGGCATTGGTGCTAATGCTCTGCAGGTAGGAGACAAGTCTGCCAAGCAGCTGGGACCACTCACTAAGGAGAGTGGAGTGGACAAATACCTAGCAAGTCCTCTTGGTAGGGTTAGCTTGTGGACACGCCTGCTGTTGGCTGTGGCTATGAGATATCCTTCCCGGGATGATTTGCCATGGGCTGCCAAGAAGTGGAACACCATTGAGCAGGGAATTAAGCTTCTGAAGGAGTTTGCTGTGAAGGAAGTGCTTTATGGAGATCATGGCACACATGAGCCTGATGATATTCCTTTGGGAACAGGTCTCATGAAGAAGCTGATTAAGCTTGCTCCTTCATCCTATGCTAACATCTTGGCCAGTAAGTTCCTAGCAAGGAGTGATAATGGAAGGCCTTTCACTGTTGGTGAGTTCACTGATCAGCTCAGGCAGATAGAGGACAGCTTGTCACATTCTGGTTTAGTCTCTGCCATACAAACTATGACCACAGAGATTAAAGATACCATGAAAGAACTGAAGGAGGATCTCAAAAACATTACCAATCTGGTAAAGGATACCGTTCCTGCATCATCTGAAGGGGTGCATGTTTCTGCAGTCAGGAACAGACGCCCACCTCCTGCAAGGCAATTCCAGCCCAGGAGGAGACAAATTCCACCCAGACAGCAGCAATCACGTGCATCACTGTGGATACTTCTGCGTGACACATATGGTGAGAACATGAACAAATGGGATGGTAAACCTACTTCAGCTCTTTCAAAGAGGGTCAGGGATCTGCAGAGTGGCAGGAACAGAGGCAGCAAGTGCCAGGAAAGTAGCTGTCACTTCTTCAGCTCCTGAGAGCAACTGCAATTGTTCCAACAGTTGCAGTTCCTCTCACAACAACACCAATCACTGTGTACACCCCACATGCCATGTTCAGCATTAGGGGTGCCCTGCCTCCAGCCAGGAGGAGGAAAGGGATAGTGGAGAGAACCGAATCTATTGGAATGTATTCATTAGGTGGCCTGGCAATTCAGGAGTTCAGAAATACAGGGCTTTAGTTGACACAGGTGCTCAGTGTACTTTATTGCCATCTAATTGCAAAGGGACAGAGTCCATTTCTATCTTTGGAATCACTGGTGGATCTCAAGAGTTAACTAAGATACAGGCTGAGATCAGTTTAACTGGTAAACAGTGGAAGACACATACTATTGTAACTGGTCCTGATGCGCCTTGCATTCTGGGAATTGACTTTTTGAGACAAGGTTGTTTCAAAGATCCTAAGGGTCACAAATGGGCTTTTGGAATAGCATCTGTAGAGATTGAGGATGGTAAATTGAAATTGTCCATTAGACCTGAACTTTCTGATGAATCTGCAGTTGTGGGACATCATGACATAGAGGATCTGGAGGTGCCAACTGCAACTCTAACTGTACATCACAGGCAGTACAGAACTAACCGTGACTCTTTGTTGCCCATTCATCAGCTGATTCGTCAACTGGAGGATCAGGCTGTCATCGAGAAAGCTCATTCACCTTTCAACAGTCCCATCTGGCCTGTGCGCAAACCTACGGGTGACTGGAGACTCACAGTTGACTTTCATGCCCTCAACGAGGTGACGCCACCCATGAGTGCAGCTGTGCCGGACATGCTGGAACGCCAGTACGAGCTGGAATCGAAGGAGGCTAAGTGGTATGCAACCATAGACATTGCTAATGCTTTCTTCTCTATTCCCATAGCAAAGGAGTGCAGGCCTCAGTTTGCATTCACCTGGAGAGGAATCCAGTACCAGTTCAACCGTTTGCCTCAGGGGTGGAAACACAGCTCAACCATCTGTCACTCAGTCATCCACAATGCACTGGAGAAAGGTAAAGCTCCAGAGCACATCCAGTACATCGACGACATCATTGTGTGGGGCCAAACTGCTGAGGAAGTCTTCGAGAAAGGTAACAGAATCATTGACATTCTGTTGCAAGCAGGTTTTGCCATTAAGAGAGACAAGGTCAAAGGACCTGCCAAAGAAATTCAGTTTCTGGGAGTGCAGTGGCAGGATGGTCGCCGTCACATTCCTCAGGATGTGATCAGCAAAGTCTCTACCATGGCAGTTCCCACCAGTAAGAAGGACACACTTTCTTTTCTTGGTGTGGTGGGACTTTGGAGACTACACATTCCTGGTTTCAGTCAGATTGTCAAACCTCTGCATGATGTGACTCGTAAGAGAAACAATTTTGAGTGGGGACTTGAACACCAAGCAGCCTTTGATCAAATTAAACGAGAAGTAGTCCATGCAGTGGGCTTGGGACCTGTGAGATCTGGTCCAGACATTAAAAACATTCTGTACACGGCTGCCAGTGACAATGTCCAACTTGGAGTCTTTGGCAGAGAGCTCCAAATGAGACACGTGGACGTCCACTTGGTTTCTGGGGACGTTGTTACAGAGGTTCAGAGACAAATTATACTGCAACTGAGAAAGAGATACTAGCAGCCTATGAGGGAGTGAAAGCAGCTTCTGAAGTGATTGGAACTGAGTCACAATTGCTTTTAGCTCCTAGACTGCCAGTTCTTAACTGGATGTTCAAGGGCAAAGACTCATCACCACATCATGCCACAGATGCAACCTGGTCTAAATGGATGGCTTTGATAACCCAACGAGCGCGAATGGGTAATCTTGACCGACCTGGTCTGGTGGAGGTGATCACCAGCTGGCCGGAAGGCACAGACTGTACCAAACCTCCAGAGAAGAAAATAACTTGTGCTGAGGAAGCTCCTCCCTATGGTGATCTCTCTGATCAGGAAAAGAACTATGCTTTGTTCACAGATGGTTCCTGTTGTCTTGTTGGGAACAAGCGAATATGGAAGTCAGCAGTTTGGAGTCCAACCAGGAGAGTTACCGAAACAAAAGATGGAGAAGGAGAATCCAGTCAGTTCGCTGAGGTAAAAGCTGTTCAACTTGCTCTTGATGTGGCTGAACGTGAAAATTGGCCTATCCTTTACCTCTACACCGACTCGTGGATGGTAGCCAATGCTCTATGGGGTTGGCTGAAGGACTGGAAGAAGCATGGTTGGCAGAGGAAAGGAAAGCCTATTTGGTGTGCTGATCTATGGCAGGACATTGATGCACGGCTGGAGAGAACTCCAGTGAAGGTGCGGCACGTAGATGCACACATGCCTAAGAGCAGAGCCACTGAGGAACATCAACATAACCAGAAGGCAGACCAAGCTGCTAAGATTGCTCAAGCTGATACCAACTCTGAACTTGACATTGACCATGATTGGAAACACCGAGGTGAGCTGTTCTTAGCTCGGTGGGCCCATGACTCATCTGGACATCAAGGCAGAGATGGAACATACCGATGGGCTCGTGATAGGTCAATTGACTTGTCCATGGACGCTATCACCCAAGTCATCTATGACTGTGACATTTGTGCTGCTATTAAGCAGGCTAAGCGAATCAAGCCCTTATGGTATGGTGAGAGATGGTCAAAGTACAAGTATGGTGAAGCCTGGCAGATTGACTACATCACTTTACCTCGATCTCGTTCTGGCAAGCAGTATGTGCTGACGATGGTAGAGGCCAGCACTGGATGGTTGGAAACCTATCCAGTTCCACATGCTACTGCACGTAACACCATTCTTGGCTTGGAGAGACAGATCATGTGGAGACATGGAACTCCAGAGAGAATTGAGTCAGACAATGGTACTCATTTCAAGAACAATCTTGTGAAAAACTGGGCCAAAGAGCATGGTATTGAATGGATCTATCACATACCCTACTATGCACCAGCTTCAGGGAAGATTGAGCGCTACAATGGTTTGCTGAAAACCACCCTAAAAGCCATGGGGGGTGGAACTCTGAAAAACTGGGACAAACATTTAGCACAAGCTACCTGGTTGGTAAATAGTAGAGGTTCAGTAAACAGAGCAGGACCTGCACAATCAGATTTGGTCCAAACAGTAGACGGTGATAAAGTTCCTGTTGTACGTGAAAAGAATCTGTTAGGGAAAACTGTTTGGGTATTTTCTCCTTCGGGCGAAGGGAAACCTGTCCGAGGGGTGGTTTCTGCTGAAGGTCCTGGTCATACATACTGGGTAATGCAGGAGAATGGTGAAATCCAGTGTATTCCACAGAGAAATTTAACCTTAGCTGAGAGAGTTTAAATTCAAGCTGTTAGGAGTTTTCTGTTCTAGGTAACATCGGCGCCCAACACTGAGAGAATCTATGATAGAATCTACAGTACGTGAGCACGAACCCAACATCACCTGGGAGTCCCTGTTCTGAGCTTTTGAATCACCTACATCTGATTGAAGTGTGAACTGAACTTGTATATATTGGTTTAGTGTAAATATTGGTTTAGATTAGATTGGATAATTCTCAGCGATACTCTGAGCGAAGTAGACAAGGGGTGGATTGTGCTAGTTTGAAGCAAGCTAGAATGTTTTGGTACAAGAACTAGATAAAGGGCAATGAAATGAAAACAATTGATGTCAACTTCTCTCACAGTCACGCTGAGAACTCTGGGAAGAAGAAAGACTTTTTTTCTCCATTTTGTTTCTCACTCTTGCTTTTGCCTTGGACCTGGTCACATCTCATTAACCCTGCTCCTACTAACCTTGCTCCCTAACCTCTTGGCTGCACCTCTTTTTCTTCCTGAGAACTGGGGTAAGGTTGAGAGGGCCGGGGGGAGGTGTTGGGGTGGTTTGAAAGCCCCTCCTGGGGACTCAGGTTTCTGGGAGGGGAGTTGTGCTTTTGTATTGTTTATCCTTTGTATATTTCTGTATATAACTGTATATATTGTAAATAGCTGCTTGTAAATTCTGCTAGCTGTAAATAAATTGCTTCATCTATATTCCCAGGGTCCGTCTGAGTTAGCTGGGGCAAATTCAAAAGTGTGGGAGGGGCGGGGTAACCCCCAAACCATCACACATAGAAATTCGCTTTGCAAAAAGCACTCATTCTGCTTATATGTGGAAGAATTTCTCGCCAGTCGAGGACATAAAGTCATAAACATGGGTAACTGGCGCTGAGAACGTCCTTGGTTCCCAGCGAGGCTAGGAAATCGAGATGTAAACAACTGAGCACCCCACACACAGCTGCAGTGGGCAGAGACTAGATAACCAAGGGGGCTGGAGTGGGTGGTCTGGGAGGCTGACCCTTAGAATGTTGTGATAAGTTAACCTATGCACACCTTACATGTAACTCTGGACCCTCTGACTGTAACCAATCTTAAGCTGAGCACGCCTCTTGCTAGAATGCATATAAGTCACTGTATCACGGAAATAAAGTGGATTTGACCATCTAACCATATTGGTGAACAAAGAGTCATCTTCCCATAGCGCTCCACCGAACGTGATTCCCAACATCTGGCGCTCGAACAGAGGAGTCAGGACACAAGCCGGCCGCAGGTGAGACTGCGTTGGGGGCCGGAGGGTTGGCCCGAAGACAGAGGGGTCCGATCAACTTGTGGGACGTTCTCCGTATCGGAGAGAGTAAGCGTCATTCGGTGCCGCTGGGCCGGGTAGCGCTGCCCCGAGGTGGCAGTAGTCTGGACGTTCATTTCCGGAGTGAACAGCCCGTGTGTAAGGCAGGTAAGGCCCACGGTGGATTTGCTGGGGCACTGCGTTTGCTGGCGTATTTATCTCGTGAGAGAAGTTCGACGGACATTGAGCTCTGAGAGCTGCTGGCCCGGGCGTATGCGCAGGGTCATGCGAGTAAAGAGCCTCCCATGATTTTAAGATCGAAAGTGCAGCGGGAGGTCGGAGACGCACTGTGGGACGCGGTTCTTAGCAACGGCACAGACTTTGAGTCGCCCCGCCAGCTAAGTCCCGCCCGGCGGGAGGTGCTCCGCGCGTTACTAAAGATGGAAGCCGAAAGAAACACGGCGGCGGTGGTCTTCCTGGTATTACTCCTAGCCCTGCCGGCCGCTACGAACAGCTCTGACGCGTGCGCGGCGCCAGGTTTTTCCTCCACCCCCGCCCCGAGCGTCCCGGAGAGAGAAGGCTCCGTGGTTCGGTTTTTCGGTCTCGGCAGAGCTGCTTCCGTTAAAGGCGTGGCTGGGAAGGTTGCCAGCTCTGTGGCGGAGTTGAAAATGAGCGTGCCGTACGATCCCGGCGGGCACCCGTGTCGCCCGCCCCACCCGCCCCGCCTCCGCCCTCCTTCCCTACTGGAGCCGCGCCCGGTAACCCGATTGTAGCCACGTTGACCGCAGGAGCAATACGCGGTTCGCAACAAGGTTGCCGGCGGTTTGCCTTTATAGTACCATCTCTGACTGAAGCTGAGCCTGCGAGCCGCTCTGAGTACACAACTTTGCCGCGAGGCATGCAGACCACACCAACTCTCTGCTGATTGTTCGTTGCAAAGCATTTGCAAGCCCCCGAGAAGAACTGGGCGTGTGCAATTGTTTATCACTATGTGAATGACTTTGTTTTCTGTCCCCGCTGACGAGTCTTAGTCTCCGAGAGACATCTCGTCTTGCTTCAGCTCTGTGGGCTGCACGTAGAAAGCTAAGGACTTTTTGATCGGTCTAACTGGAGCGCTGGGAGAGATGCGCTTGGGACTGAGTTGCGGCTGACACACCCATGATGGCGGCTGCCCGTAGCGACTCACTGACACACCCGTGATGGCGGCTGCCCGCAGCGACCCGCCGGCAGCCAGTTACAATCGCTTCTCAGCTTGGAAAAGTTTTCGGACCTGCCGCGCGGAGGGCGGCTGCCTGCCGCTGTGTGTACTGTGTCGAATCTGCCGCTGTAGCCCGCGCGTCCCCGCGGATGGCTGCACGCGATACAGGACACCGCCTTTTAGTTTTTCAGCCGGTAAAAGACGTTACTGAAGGTACAGAGGAACGGACGGTAAAGAGAGAACGGACCGACGGCAGACGTGACCGCACCGGACGGCTCGGGACCCTCCCTTTCCCGCGGCTCGGCGGAACAGTCTTCAGATCCGCCCCCTTCACCGCCGCCCGCCCGCCCATCTCCGACGGACCGCATCCCAAAGCCGAGGGGTCTCCCGCGAGTCTTCAACAGCTGGGGGACTGAGGGAGATGCTGAGGGGATCGGTGGGGTGGGAAGAGTTTGTGGGTTTCCTTGAGTCGTTTCAGAGTTTAGTCAATTTGCGTTTGTATGGCTACAGGGAGATTAGCTGTTCGATAGCTCACAGCTTCACCTCTGCCTTTTTTTTTCTGGAAGAGCCTGAGAGGGAGGACGGCAGTTTGGGAGTTTTCAGAGTAGATTTCATGTTGTGTACTAAGGATCGATAGTGGGATGGGAGAAGGACGAAAACAGCAAGTGGTGGCTGACCTGAAACAGCTAGGGGTTGGGCGAGATGGAAGGCCGAGGACAAAAGCGGCGCTGCGGCTGCTGGCCTCCTCCCCCTCCTCCTCTCCCCCTCTAGCCACCTGTGGAGGGCCCGCGGGGCCCCGTTCCCCCCCCGCCCGTTGTTTCTTTTACGGATTTTTTTTTCCCTGCTAGGAGGCAGCGAAGCCTCGAAGCTGTTTTGACAACACCAGATGCGAGGGGAGAGCTCTTCACTGAGGGACTGATTGGATACTGGAATGGGCTCCCCGGGGAGGTGGTGAAGTCGCCGTCCCTGGTGCCCTGGAGCTGTTCAAGGCAAGGTTGGACGTGGCGCTTGGTGCCATGGTCTGACCTTGAGCCCCGTGGTGACGGGTTGGACTTGATGACCTATGAGGTCTCTTCCAACCCTGATGGTACTGTGATACTGTGCTACTGCAGACAGATGTCAGAAAGTTTATGGAAATGGTAGCAAGAATGACAAGGATGACTTAGGACCATTTTTGTCCCTGTTACAGGCATGGACACGCACAGGTGTATTTTTTAGTCACCTGATGATAACAGTTTGCATTCCGGATGATGGCTGATAGTTCCTGGCTGGGGTATTCACCATCGCCTTGCTGGTTAATTCCTTCTACAGATTAGGCAGCAATGACTTTTGCACCCCCTGCTCAGTGGCAAAAAGAAAAAGAGGGAGATTGCTAGGACATAGCAGAGATGCCAATGCCACTGACCATGGGTGGAAACTTATACAGACATGGAAGGCACCAAGCAGGACAGATTAGAACTCAGATGCATTGCCTCTCACAGCGAGGGTGTAGGCACTGAGATCCACATTGCAAGTCACTAACCAGATTCTGGACTAGGAGCAGGGAATGATAGAGCTTGTAGGCTAATGCCAGTCAGCTCCTTCCCCCAATAACAGATAATGACAGGACTAGTATAGAAGTTTACTGGAACAGCTGCTAATTGCATGAACTGAGTCTTGTGACAATTCTGACTTTTCCCTTTTCTGAGAATACCATGGTATTGTTATCTTCTTGGATTTTCTTTGCTTTTCTTGAAGTTCCTATAGCTGATAGATATTTAGGGTAAGATAAGTTAAGACTAAGGGTTTGTAGTTTTGGGAACTTAGGACACAAGGATGTTATGGGATGTTTTTCTTGGGTACATTTAGGCATTATTGAAAAGGGGAATATGGGTTAGAGGACAGTAGGATAGCAGAAGAAATCTTTTCCTTTTCGGGATTTTTCTAATCACAGCATACAGACTAGGCCAGTGGATCTGCTAGCCTAGGCAATGGATGTGTCTGCATTTGTTCTTGTATCTGCTTGTGTTTGACCATTTATCTTCACAGGCCTTGATGAAGACCAACCTGATTATGACCAACTTGTTTTTTCCTAAAGTGAGCAGAAGTCTTGCTCAGATGGCAGAACTGTGAAAGGACTTGAAAGAAGCACTGACATGATGATTGTATTTGTATGGATCTTTAAGGTTTGGACCATGGCTAACGAATTTGTGTATTTTTATGAGTTTTCAGTGATTGTGGTTTAATGGAATAGGTTCAGTTTAACAGCTTTGTAAAGGCCAAGGCCCACTCAAATTGGCATAAGATGGCAATGTGACTTTTTTCTCTTGCAAGGGCCCTGCAAGAGATAAAAAACCACTGCCCTAAATTCTAAAAGCAGATGAAGAACTGTGGGAAAAGGCCTAAGTAGAATAGACTGATAGTAACATCTAGGGCATATCTTTATATTGTATTTAGAGGTTAGTAGTTCTTAAGCACAGTAGTCAGACACAGCTCATAGCTAAGGAGTGTAATGAGAACATCGAGTGAACCCAGAACTATGGGAGTCTGAGAAGAATACTTGACAGCTGAGTGATCTGCGAGTCTGCAGCGTCGACTGCCACACAGAGCCAGCGCAGACGTGGCACACCTGCACTCTCCTGTGACTGTGATGTTCGTCTGCACTTTTGGGTTTCTGAACGAATGACTTACTGTCGCTTGCAGAAATAGCTTTTGGGATTGTTAGCTAAGCTTGGGTTGTTAGCTTGCCAGACTAATGCTACTGATGAAAGCTCTAACAGGTTTATTCCTTTTGATTGTAGCGCTGTTGATTTGTAGCTGCACCATTCACCCCTGTGTTAAACAGCCTATGATAACTTCCTTAGCAACGAGGATGGACACTGCGGTTCAAACGACACTGACAAGGCCCATGTTAGACCCTTAGGTGCTTTTGGAGCAAACAATTGGCGTTATGGTGTTAAAGCATCAAGAACGGGCCGAGGTCATCTGTTGTGGAACAACAGAACCGCTAAGGCACTTCCCACTGGTGTGTTCCTTATTTGTGGTGATAGAGCCTGGCAAGGCATACCAAAGAACGTTTATGGAGGTCCACGTTATCTGGGTAAACTGACAATGTTTGCCCCTCATCTTAGTCAGCTCAGGGACCTAGCCCGACGCCGGCCTAAGCGATCTCTAAAATTGAGTCCTAATTGCAATGACAACGTTCAATTGTTATCCACAGCTGCTCGTGTTGCCTTAGCTGTATTTCTACCAGGAGGAGCAGCTGGAAAAGCATTAGTACAGCTAGAGAGACTCGCGTGTTGGTCAGCAAAACAAGCCAATGTCACCACAAAGGTTTTAGGACAACTATTGGTTGATCAAAATAGCCTTCGTCATGCCCTATTGCAAAATCGAGCAACCGTTGATTTTCTTTTGCTAGCCCAAGGACACGGCTGCCAGGACTTTGAAGGGATGTGTTGTCTGAATTTATCAGATCATGGTGAGTCCATTCACAAGAGTATAACCTGGTAGAAAGGCCGTATTGACAAGATCAAAAAGGAAACATCGACTTTTGATGACTGGTTGCAGAACCTGTTTGGGACAATCCCGGGGTGGTTAAGCAGCTTATTAGGAGAAGGCTTACGGTTATTTGTTATTTTCATAATAATTCTGCTATGCGCTTGTATTGTCTTTGCTTGCATTAAGAAGAGCTTAACTAAGGTAGTTAGCCAGGTGTGGGTTGCTCAAAAGAAAAAGAGGGAATTGTGGAAGAATTTCTCGCCAGTCGAGGACATAAAGTCATAAACATGGGTAACTGGCGCTGAGAACGTCCTTGGTTCCCAGCGAGGCTAGGAAATCGAGATGTAAACAACTGAGCACCCCACACACAGCTGCAGTGGGCAGAGACTAGATAACCAAGGGGGCTGGAGTGGGTGGTCTGGGAGGCTGACCCTTAGAATGTTGTGATAAGTTAACCTATGCACACCTTACATGTAACTCTGGACCCTCTGACTGTAACCAATCTTAAGCTGAGCACGCCTCTTGCTAGAATGCATATAAGTCACTGTATCACGGAAATAAAGTGGATTTGACCATCTAACCATATTGGTGAACAAAGAGTCATCTTCCCATAGCGCTCCACCGAACGTGATTCCCAACACTTATAGACTCAGCCAGGAATGGCCTAGCCTGGAATCCCCTGCACCATTCTGCAGCTTTCCAGATCCCTCACACACTGGCCAAAGAAACTTTCTCCTAGCTGCTTTCCTTTGGAGCAGAAACACACTTACATCCGAGCCCCATTGAAGAACCATAGAAATGCCGTTTAGAAAAAGCACTCCTTGTCCTTATAGACCCAGCCAGGAATGGCCTAGCCTGGAATTTCCTGCACCGTTCTGCAGCTTTCCAGCTGCGTCACACACTGGCAAAAGAAACTTTCTCCTAGCTGCTTTCTTTTAGAAGCAGAAACACGTTTACATCCTAGCCCCATTGAAGAACCATAGAAATGCCGTTTACAAAAAGCACTCCTTCTGCTTATAGACCCAGTCAGGAATGGCCTAGCCTGGAATCCCCTGCACCATTCTGCAGCTTTCCAGCTGCGTCACACACTGGCAAAAGAAACTTTCTCCTAGCTGCTTTCCTTTGAAGCAGAAACACGTTTACATCCTAGCCCCATTGAAGAAACATAGAAATGCCATTTAGAAAAAGCACTCCTTCTGCTTATAGACCCAGTCAGGAATGACCTAGCCTGGAATCCCCTGCACCATTCTGCAGCGTTCCAGCTGCATCACACACTGGCAAAAGAAACTTTCTCCTAGCTGCTTTCCTTTGAAGCAGAAACACGTTTACATCCTAGCCCCATTGAAGAAACATAGAAATTCGCTTTGCAAAAAGCACTCCTTCTGCCTATAGACCCAGTCAGGAATGACCTAGCCTGGAATCCCCTACACCATTCTGCAGCTTTCCAGCTGCGTCACACACTGGCAGAAGAAACTTTCTCCTAGCTGCTTTCCTTTGAAGCAGAAACACGTTTACATCCTAGCCCTATTGAAGAAACATAGAAATTCGGTTTAGAAAAAGCAATCCTTCTGCTTATAGACCCTGTCAGGAATGGCCTAGGCTGGAATCCCATGCACCATTCTGCAGCTTTCCAGCTCCCTCACACACTGGCAAAAGAAACTTTCTCCTAGCTGCTTTCCTTTGAAGCAGAAACACGTTTACATCCTAGCCCCATTGAAGAACCATAGAAATGCCGTTTAGAAAAAGCACTCCTTCTGCTTATAGACCCACACAGGAATGACCTAGGCTGGAATCCCCTGCACCATTCTGCAGCTTTCCAGCTCCCTCACACACTGGCAAAAGAAACTTTCTCCTAGCTGCTTTCCTTTGAAGCAGAAACACGTTGACATCCTATCACTAATGAAGCACCATAGAAATTCGCTTTTCAGAAAGCACTCCTTCTGCTTATAGACCCAGTCAGGAATGACCTAGCCTGGAATCCCCTACACCATTCTGCAGCTTTCCACCCGCGTCACACACTGGCAGAAGAAACTTTCTCCTAGCTGCTTTCCTTTGAAGCAGAAACACGTTTACATCCTAGCCCCTTTGAAGAAACATAGAAATTCGCATTACAAAAAGCACTCATTCTGCTTATAGACCCAGCCAGGTATGACCTAGCCTGGAATCCCCTGCACCATTCTGCAGCGTTCCAGCTGCATCACACACCGGCAAAAGAAACTTTCTCTTAGCTGCTTTCCTTTGAAGCGGAAACACGTCTACATCCTAGCCCCATTGAAGAACCATAGAAATGCCGTTTACAAAAAGCATTCCTTCTGCTTCTAGACCCAGTCAAGAATGACCTAGCCTGGAATCCCCTGCACCGTTCTGCAGCTTTCCAGCTCCCTCACACACTGGCAAAAGAAACTTTCTCCTAGCTGCTTTCCTTTGAAGCAGAAACACGTTTACATCCTAGCCCCATTGAAGAACCATAGAAATGCCGATTAGAAAAAGCACTCCTTCTGCATGTAGACCCATCCAGGAATGGCCTAGCCTGGAATCCCCTGCACCATTCTGCAGCTTTCCAGCTCCCTGTCGTGGAACGCAGTTTCGCGGCAGAATTTATGGGGGAAATATGCGAGGCGTTGACTATTTTATCAGTGATTTATTGCAAAGAATGCGAATTCCCTCTTCCCGAAACTACACCACCACTGTGAATTCTTTTTGATTGAGGTCAAAGTAACATTTCCGAAAATGGCAAATTAAAGAGTCTATGATGTTTAAATAGAGTTCTTTAGAGTCTCTGAGGTTTGAGTTAATAGTTCGTCAGCTACTCACAGTCTGTAGCTTGGTAGGGAGTCCCTTTTTCCCGATGAGGGTCCAGACATGCAGGCTTTAGCCTCTGCGACTCGGCGTCCGCCTGAGGCGAGGCTAGATCGGCGAGCAGTTTGTTGTTGTTAAGTCCGGGGAAGGACCGGAGCGAGGGTGAGATCCAGGGCAAAAGAGCAAAAGGCAAAAAGCAGGAAAAGCAAGAGGCAAAAGCAAGAGCACACCAATCCTGGCCTGCCCACCATTTTATAATGTTCCAAAACAGGACTAGCCCACAATGCGGACCACTTTTACGTTGTTCACATACATTGGTAAAAAACAGTAAGCAATTTATATAATTGGATAATATTACTCAAACAATATAAAGACCACTCCTCAGGCCAGCCCAACTGCAGGTGCTGGGCAGGCCTGAGCTAGTCGTTTCTACTTAACCAAAACAATACCCTGTTGTCTGGAAAGCAAGGCCAAGTGAAAAGGAAACATGGCCAGTGTTTACTTTTCACTTACCCTAGGGAGAAATCTTCCCATGGGACTGAAAGATTGTTTTGGTTTTTCGATGCTTCTGGCTTGAATGTGAGGCACTAGAAACTACACAATATAGCAAAAGCTTAGAGAGCCTTTGCTACTCTCCATGACACTCCCTCACACACTGGCAAAAGAAACTTTCTCCTAGCTGCTTTCCTTTGAAGCAGAAACACGTTTACATCCTATCCCCATTGAAGAACCATAGAAATTCGCTTTACAAAAAGCACTCCTTCTGCGTGTAGACCCATCCAGGAATGGCCTAGCCTGGAATCCCCTGCACCATTCTGCAGCTTTCCAGCTCCCTCACACACTGGCACAAGAAACTTTCTCCTAGCTGCTTTCCTTTGAAGCAGAAACACGTTTACATCCTAGCCCCATTGAAGAACCATAGAAATGCCGTTTAGAAAAAGCACTCCTTCTGCTTATAGACCCTGTCAGGAATGACCTAGCCTGGAATCCCCTGCACCATTCTGCAGCTTTCCAGCTCCCTCACACACTGGCAAAAGAAACTTTCTCCTAGCTGCTTTCCCTTGAAGCAGAAACACGTTTACATCCTAGCCCCATTGAAGAACCATACAAATGCCGTTTAGAAAAAGCACTCCTTCTGCGTGTAGACCCATCCAGGAATGGCCCAGCCAGAATCCCCTGCACCATTCTGCAGCTTTCCAGCTCCCTCACACACTGGCAAAAGAAACTTTCTCCGAGCGGCTTTCCTTTGAAGCAGAAACACGTTTACATCCTAGCCCCATTGAAGAACCATAGAAATGCCGTTTAGAAAAAGCTCTCCTTCTGCGTGTAGACCCAGCCAGGAATGGCCTAGCCTGGAATCCCCTGTACCATTCTGCAGCTTTCCAGCTACATCACACTCTGGCAGAAGAAACTTTCTCCTAGCTGCTTTCCTTTGAAGCAGAAACACGTTGACATCCTAGCCCCATTGCAGAACCATAGAAATTCGCTTTACAAAAAGCACTCCGTCTGCTTATAGACCCAGTCAGGAATGACCTAGCCTGGAATCCCCTGCACCATTCTGCAGCTTTCCAGCTCCCTCACACACTGGCAAAAGAAACTTTCTCCTAGCTGCTTTCCTTTGAAGCAGAAACACGTTTACATCCTAGCCCCATTGAAGAACCATAGAAATGCCATTTAGAAAAAGCACTCCTTCTGCTTATAGACCCAGTCAGGAATCACCTAGCCTGGAATCCCCTACACCATTCTGCAGCTTTCCATCTCCCTCACACGCTGACAAAAGAAACTTTCTCCTAGCTGCTTTTCTTTGAAGCAGTAACACGTTTACATCCTAGCCCCATTGAAGAACCATAGAAATTCGGTTAAGAAAAAGCACTCCATCTGCTTATAGACCCACTCAGGAATAACCGAGCCTGGAATCCCCTACACCATTCGGCAGCTTTCCAGCTCATTCACACACTGGCAAAAGAAACTTTCTCCTAGCTGCTTTCCATTGAAGCAGAAACACATTTACATCCTATCCCTATTGAAGAACCATAGAAATTCCCTTTAGAAAAAGCACTCATTCAGCTTATAGACCCAGTCAGGAATGGCCTGTTATGTTTACCTTTCTCCGGGATGGCAATATTTTCAGATGCTGTGCTAGTTGTGCATTTAGCACTGTAATTTGTGCACCTGTATCTATTAGGTATTTGACAGCAGTTCTAGTTGATCCAGTAGGAATCATGATATAGGGTTCGGGTTTGTCAGACCATTGACATTCAGAAACAGAGCGATGAGTGTGGCCTGAATCATTCACCGCCACACCTAGTTTTTTGATCTGCTCTTATCCCCTCCCCGATCAGGAGAACCTGACTTGGTAGGAGACGTATTTGCAGAGCCTCTCTTACGGTTCTGCTTCACCTTTTCGTTACCATTGCCTTTCAGTACCTGTTCTAGCAGTCTTTTCATGTCAGATATGGACTTACTCATAGTATTGAGCTCACTCTTCACAGGATCACGCTCTGCCTGTTTCCTCTGAAACACATCACGAGGTTTCACTGCATATTTCTGCTCCTGCAGTGGGATTACACCCCTACCTGTAGAACTCGGTACCCACATTATTCCAGATCCAGAGCGACGATTAAGCTCAGGGCTCCCCCTGGGACTTGATCGTGGGCTCGATCTTGGACTCTCATTGGGGTCACCAGATGTCCAGGCATGCCGCACCGTTTGGTGTTTTCGTCGTGATGCAGAGCTGCTCCTGCCTCCAGACTGCTTTTCCTTCTGAAAGACAGATTCTGGCACAGATAAAGGATCATGATAACCCATTTCTCTTCCTAGAGTGGCTAGTTCTGTAAGCACTTCCCTCCATGTAGGATGATGTACTACACTTTGTGAACTTTTCCCTTGCCCTTCATTCTGTTGTATTGCATTCTCAATTTGTCTCCTTATCCTAATGCCTTCAGCCTTTATGAAGCCAGGCATACCCTTTATCAGGGGTCTAAGCCTCGGTGGCTCTACTGGGGCATCCATTGCATGTGCATATAATCCCTTATGATTCACAGCTTGGATACAGGCAACCATAGCAAATGCTTCATTTAACTCAACAGGGGATCTGATCCAAAATTCTGTAGGATCACCCCTATCTGAAGGCTCATAAGCACTAGCCCAATGAAAGATCCTAGCACTCAATGCAAGGTCTCCCTCAGGACCATCCCCAAGAAATACCTCGGGTCCCCAGTTAGTTCTTCCCACCTCTTCACGAGATAAGATAATCCTTTCCGCGCCCCTTTGCACCACGCGATACACATACGCTATTATGGATTCATTAGGCATGCGGGAATAAGTTTCCCTAAGATCATCCATCTGCGTTTCTGTGTACGGTTTTGTTTTCGTAGTTGTTGTTTTGCCTCCTTTCGGTCCTTGCGAGGTTTCAGATGCAAAGAGAGGGTTCACGGAGTAGGACTTCATTTTGTGGTGCACCTCCTCCACTTCCGTGTCGCTATCAATAGACGCAACTGCAGGCTGCAACGCGGTATGGCGCTGCACAGGCGTGCTCGGCGCTGGTTGCTCAGGGCGTGGCGGTAGAGAAGATGGCGGCTGTTGTGGAGATGGCTGGGAAGATGGCGGCTGCGGCGGCGCTGCCGATGGTTGAATCTGAGACGGAATCGGGACCTGCGGGATCGTCTGAAGCTCCTGTGCTGGCAGCTGCACCGTCGGAAACGGGGTTGTCTGCAAAATCGGCTGCTGAAGCAGAGTCGGCTGTGAAGGCGTTAGCGGCATCGGCTGAGTCGCTAGGACCTGAGTCGGCTGCTGCGGGACCGCATTCGGTTCTACCGCTGTCGGCTGTGGAGATAACATGGCGTTCGGCGGCAAAGTAGGCTGTGTCTGGGCTATCGGCTCCGCTACTGTTAATAATGGTGCTGCTGGCGGCTGGGGTGTCGGCATCGGCAGAAGCGTCAGAGGCTTCGCCGGCGGAATCACCGGGACTTGAACTGGCTGCGGCTGAGGCAAAGCGGCGTCCGGCTGGACCGGCATTGGTGAGTTAAACGGTGGACGCGGTGTTGAGCCGCACGGCTTTAGCGGCAACAGGGACGGCTCTGACCCTGATTGGGGATTCATTGGCTGAGGATGGTGCTTCACCGGACATATTTTAAAGAAATCGGGCTCGCGTAAAGGCGTACTGACGCGAGAGACTCTAGGCGGAGAGTGCAAGGGTTGCAACCCTTGGGTTTGAGAGGGGGCAGTTACCGGCTCTTTCCGGCGAACCACAGGCTGCTGTGACTTCTCAGGACATATCGGAGTAAAGGTTGGCAAGCCTAGGTGACCAGTTGACTCTCTACGATGGGTCGAGGGCTGCGGAGTTCCTGTCCGAGACCCGACATGCGATCGCGGCTGCGGTGTGTCCGCACGGGAACTAACGGCTGATTGCGTTCGGGAAGAGCTCCCGGACCGTGACTTTCGGCTTAGTAACCTGTCTAACTTTTCCTCCATACTTCTCATCCTGTCCTCAGCTACAGCGGGCTCTGCGCGAAAGCTTAAGTTCCGCCTGACAACGTCTTTTAACAGAGCATCTCTCTCACTCTGCAACGACTTGATTTCTTGACGCGCTTGCTCTAAACGCAATTCTCTCCAGGCATTCTCATCACTCAGCTTTCTGACCTCCTGTTTATACATCTCTGCCTCACGTTTGCACGCCTCTATCTCCCGTTCATGCGCCTGTGCCTCCAGCCTCCAGGCCTCTGCAACACGCCTGCAAGACTCTATATCAACTTGTGAACTGAACACGCCAACTCCCAGATCAAAAAAACTTTCTTTGTCAACTCCCTCGGTATCTCCAAAAGCTTCGTAGAGAGACACGATTACATTAGCTGACCTAACATTTATCTGCTCTATCGGTTCGTCCTCCCTTGCCGTCAGAGCTTTTCTTAAATTTGCTGATTCAAACGCCGACGCAAGCCTAGCATACAGAGTGTCTGTGATATCTGGCGATCTGGCATCTCTTACATCAGGAGAACTCCTTCCAAACTGAGCCATTTTTAAACTCGGCTGTTACTTCAGTTTCTCAATCCCACTTCTGACACCAAAATCTGTCGTGGAACGCAGTTTCGCGGCAGAGTTATGGGGGAAAATACGTGAGGCGTTGACTATTTTATCAGTGATTTATTGCAAAGAATGCAGATTCCCTCTTCCCGAAACTACACCACCACTGTGAATTCTTTTTGATTGAGATCAAAGTAACATTTCCGAAAATGACAAATTAAAGAGTCTATGATGTTTAAAGAGAGTTCTTTGAGTCTCTGGTTTGAGTTAATAGTTCGTCAGTCAGCTACTCACAGTCTATAGCTTGGTAAGGAGTCTCTCATTCTCCCGATGAGGGTCCAGGCATGCAGAATGTAGTCTCCGCGACTCGGGGTCCGCCCGAGGCGAGACTAGATCGGTGAGCAGTTTGTTGTTGTTAAGTCCGGGGAAAAAACCAGAAAGGCTGGAAAAACCCAGAAGTGCAAGACGCAGACCAGGGCAAGAGCAAGAGAGCAAGAGGGCGAGAGCTCCGATCCTGACCTGTCCACCATTTTTATAATGTTCCAAGACAGGACTAGCCCACAACTCGGACCATTTTTACTTTGTTCACATATATTGGTAAAAGACAGTAAGCAATCTATATAATTGGATAACATTACCTAAACAAAGTAAAGACCACTCCTCAGGCCAGCCGACCTGCAGGTGCTGGGCAAACTTGAGATAGTCGTTCCTACTTAACCAAAACAATATCCTGTTGTCTGAAAAGCAAGGTCAAGTGGAAAGGAAAACATGGCCGGTGTTTACCTTTTCACCTACCCTGGGGAGAAATCTTCCCATGGGACTGAAAGATTGTTTTGGGTTTTCGATGCTTCTGGCTTGAATGTGAGGCACTAGAAACTACACAATATAGCAAAAGCCTAGAGAGCCTTTTGCTACTCTCCATGACAATGGCCTAGCCTGGAATCTCCTGCACCATTGTGCAGCTTTCCAGCTCCCTGACACCCTGGAAAAGAAACTTTGTCCTAGCAGCTTTCCTTTGAAGCAGAAACACGTTTACATCCTAGCCCCATTGAAGAACCTTAGCAATGATGTTTAGAAAAAGCACTCCTTGTGCCTGTAGACCCAGCCAGGAATGACCTAGCCTGGAATCCCCTACACCATTCTGCAGCTTTCCAGCTCCCTCACACACTGGCAAAAGAAACTTTCACCTAGCTGCTTTCCTTTGAAGAAGAAATATGTTTACATCCTAGCCCCATTGAAGAACCATAGAAATGCCGTTTAGAAAAATCACTCATTCTGCTTATAGACCCAGCCAGGAATGGCCTAGCCTGTAATCTCCTGCACCATTCTGCAGCTTTCCAGCTCCCACACACACTGGCAAAAGAAACTTTCACCTAGCTGCTTTCCTTTGAAGTAGAAGCACGTTTACATCCTAGCCCTATTGAAGAACGATAGAAATTCGCTTTACAAAAAGCACTCATTCAGCTTATAGACCCAGTCAGGAATGGCCTAGCCTGGAATCCCCTACACCATTCTGCAGCTTTCCCGCTGCATCACACACTGGCAAAAGAAACTGACTCCCCGCTGCTTTCCTTTGAAGCAGAAACACGTTTACATCCTAGCCCCTTTGAAGAACCATAGTAATGATGTTTAGAAAAAGCACTCCTTGGGCGTGTAGACCAAGCCAGTAATGACTTAACCTGGAATCCTCTACACCGTTCTGCAGCTTTCCAGCTACGTCACACACTGGCAAAAGAAACTTCCTCCTAGCTGCTTTCCTTTGAAGCAGAAACACGTTTACATCCTAGCCCCATTGAAGAACCATAGAAATTCGGTTAAGAAAAAGCACTCCTTCTGCTTATAGACCCAGTCAGGAATGACCTAGCCTCGAATCCCCTGCACCATTCTGCAGCTTTCCAGCTCCCTCACACACTGGCAAAAGAAGCATTCTCCTAGCTGCTTTCCTTTGAAGCAGAAACACATTTACATCCTATCCCCATTGAAGAACCATAGAAATTCGCTTTACAAAAAGCACTCCTTCTGCTTATAGACCCAGCCAGGAATGGCCTAGCCTGGAATCCCCTACACCATTCTGCAGCTTTCCAGCTGCAGCACACACTGGCAAAAGAAACTTTCTCCTAGCTGCTTTCCTTTGAAGCACAAACACTTTTACATCCTAGCCCCATTGAAGAACCATAGTAATGATGTTTAAAATAAGCACTCCTTGTACATGTAGACCCAGCCAGGAATGACCTAGCCTGGAATCCCCTACACCATTCTGCAGCTTTCCAGCTGTGTCACACATTGGCAGAAGAAACTTTCTCCTAGCTGCTTTCCTTTGAAGCAGAAACACGTTTACATATTAGCCCCATTGAAGAACCATAGATATGCCGTTTAGAATACCCACTCCTTCTGCGTGTAGACTCAGCCAGGAATGACCTAGCCTGGAATCTCCTGCACCATTCTGCAGCTTTCCAGCTCCCTCACACACTGGCTAAAGAAACTTTCTCCTAGCTGCTTTCCTTTGAAGCAGAAACACGTTTACATGCTAGCCCCATTGAAGAACCATAGAAATGCCGTTTAGAAAAAGCACTCCTTCTGCTTATAGACCCAGCCAGGAATGGCCTAGCCTGGAATCCCCTATACCATTCTGCAGCTTTCCAGCTGTGTCACACACTGGCAGAAGAAACTTTCTCCTAGCTGCTTTCCTTTGAAGCAGAAACACGTTTACATCCTAGCCCCATTGAAGAAACATAGAAATTCGGTTTAGAAAAATCACTCATTCTGCTTATAGACCCAGACAGGAATGGCCCAGCATGGAATCCCCTGCACCATTCTGCAGCTTTCCAGCTCCCTCACACAGTGGCAAAAGAAACTTTCTCCTAGCTGCTTTCCTTTGAAGCAGAAACACGTTTACATCCTATCCCTATTGAAGAACCATAGAAATTCGCTTTACAAAAGGCACTCCTTCTGCTTATAGACCCAGTCAGGAATGACCTAGCCTGGAATCCCCTACACCATTCTGCAGCGTTCCAGCTGCGTCACACACTGGCAAAAGAAACTTTCTCCTAGCTGCTTTCCTTTGAAGCAGAAACACATTTACATCCTAGCCCCTTTGAAGAACCATAGAAATGCCGTTTAGAAAAAGCACTCCTTCTCCTTATAGACCCAGGCAGGAATGGCACCTCTCCTGGGAAGCAGGACTGAAAGAACTGGGGCTGCAGAAGAGAAGGCAGAGCTTTGAGCTACGCTGCAGTATATGAAAGGGACCTGCAGCAAAGCTGGCGGACTGTCTAAAAGGGCCTGTGCTGATACTCTGTGCTTTTAAAAGTATTGCAGTGAAGCTGCTCCAAGAAAAACTTTAGAGACTGAAGAAATCAAAAACCAAACTGCCAGATTCCCTCACAGAACTTTCTGCATGACCACAGCAAACCCCTTTCACTTCACATCGCTTCTGACACCCACTCTGGGAGCTGTACACTCCTTCTCTCCCTGAAGCCGGGAGAAAGATCTGGTGAACGTGGCAGCACGTGGCAGAGGTTCAAGACTTAAGCAGACACCTGATTGCTATCACAGCTCAGAAACGTCTGAGACACATGCCCTCCTCCCAAACCTAGCAGTTAGGAAGTGCTACAGCTGCACCAGATCACACTGGGATCTGCTTCTTGCACAGGATGCAGCAGATTCTGGTCCATAGCTCAGAGAGGATTGCTTAGCTACTGCTGTTTATAAACACGAACCAAAAACAACCACAAAAACAAAGGCTCAGAGCTGGAAACAGTTCTCAGCAGTGCAGCAAAATCCCTTTCTTTTATTCCATAGAGAGGTGCTGCAGTGACCTCAGGGGTTTTTAAGTCAAAAGCTGCTTGCTGGAATCATAGAATCAGTCAGGGTCAGAAGGGACCACAAGGACCTCGATCCAGAGACACTTCACACTAGCCTGAGCCAAAACTAGAACGGTAGGAAAACAGACAAATCACAAAACATAGGACTGCCTTAACTGTCCTACATTGTAACTAGCAGCACCAAGTCCCAATCAATTCAGAGCCTTGGCACTGTTTCTCCTTGAAGATTTTAACCCTGGACCCAAAGGAGTCCTGCTCTCAGCCATGGGATTACAATAAAAGTGACTCAAATGACTAAAAAGGGTAACACAAATGCCTTTTACTGACCAATCTCTCTACATGTTCCTATGATGCTCCACTAACTCCCTCCTTCAGAGTGGCTAACAGTCTCCAACAGACACTGCACCAGCAGCTACCTTGAAGATCTGTAACCAGCTGAGTGAAGGGCTGTAAAACAAATTCACCTCCTTCAGAAAGCTTCTCATCAGTTACACAGAGCAGTCAGAGCCTGCTTCCATTCACATCTTTCTTTATCAAGTTCTACTGTGGAGTCAGAACACTTAAAGTCCACTTAGTCACAGGTTAAGTCGACTCTGCTGTTGGTATCCAACCCCATGCTGCTGGCTGAAGCAAAGTATTCCAGGGCGTGAAGGTGAGACTGCAACACGAGAGACCTCCTGTGCCAAGTGCTGCTTTGGGTTTCTGGGGTTGGGATCAGGAGGGGATGGGTGGCAGGTGGCTGACTCCTGCTTTCTGCAAACAGAAACAGGCTAAGGTAATTGTGCACTGCAGGATCTCATTTTGTATTTACCTCTTGATCTCAACCCAGAGGGTTTTTCCTTGGCTGTGTTACTTTTGCCTCACTTCTGTGTTGGAGGGAAACAGGAGGCTAACCCATTACAGCACTGTAAGTTGTTCAGGCACTGGGAAAACAATTCAACAGGCCCCTGTGTTCCAGGAGGTTTATCAAGTAGCCTGCCAACATTTTCAGGTGCTAAAGAACTAATGAACATTCCATTTAGGAAACAGCTCCCTCATCTCATAGCAAGCAAACATTCCCCACTGTCACTAATCCTATAAAAGACTGATAAAAGACTTCATTGAATGGTTTAGGTTGGAAGGGACCTCAAGGATCATCCAGTCCCAACCCTCTGCTCTAGGCAGGGATACCTCCCACTGCAACAGGCTGCTCAAGGCCTCATCCAACCTCAATTCATATTCATTTACACCAAAGCTGAGAAAATAGAAAGGTCTGGGGCAGTTGTTTGGCTTTGGCATCAAACCAATGCACAACAGGTAGAATGGGACTTCTTGGGGAAACTAAACTGTCTTTAGCTATGAGGCTGAGAAAGACTTTTCCTATCTCTTCAGCCTTCATTTCACCTGACTCTGTGTTCAGCTGGGCTGTGTTAGGAGCAGTTCACCACATGCAGCAAGGCCAAGGGGCACTACCTTGATCTCGCTGGTAATGACCAATTCAAAACTCTCCAAACAGTGTTACAGAGTTGTTACCTGCAAAGCTCTTTCAGTCGCACTTGCTCTTTGTTTATCTATTAAAGACAACCAAGAGAACATCCATGGGTTGGGGATTTTCCCCCCCTGTCAATTTCTGAGGGGCCTGGAGTTACAGGCAAGCCCAAACCACCCTAATGCAAACCAAAAGGTCCTCTCTCGTGATGACAATGACCAACAAATGACTCCCTTCAATAAATAAGTGATTTGGGAAATTCCAGAGAGTACTTTTGCTAAACAAGTTAGTCTCTTTTCTTTTCCATCAGGTCTTTCTGTTGAAGCTCAGCACCTGAAAGCTCTGTACCTCTTCCCTGCCCTCCTGCCGCTGCCCTCCACCTTTCCCCGGGCAGCCCTTGCCATCCTCCCCCACTCTCTGCCTTCCCCCGGGCAGTCTCTGCTGCTTTCCTCCTCCTCCTCTCCACTCTACGTTACCAGCTTCTGCTCCATTACCAGTTCCATTACCAGCTGCTGCTGCTGCTCCGTTACCAGCTCCAGTTGGTGCTCCTGCTCCATCTTTGCCTGCATCGCAGAACCCAGAGCAAAACCCTCGAGGATCCAACCTCCTAGAGAAACCTCAGCCTCAGTAACAACACAGACTTAGCACCTGTGAGCTAAGGGGGATGTTGCAGTGGGTCAGTAGTCCAGCCCTAAGGTGGCCCTAGCTAGCCGGGGGGCCAGCCAGGCCCCCCGACCTTTGAAACCCTCCACCACACACCCGGTGCTCACCCGTGCGCACTCACCTGGGATGCCAGGTGGAGGATCCCTTGGCCTGCAATGGGCCCAGCTTGGGGCTGGGCTCCTCCTGCTCTGCTTATAAAGGGCACTGAGCAGGGAGGGCAAAGTGGCCACAGCTGGGGTGGGAGGAGACTTCAATTGACCTCCCCTTTTTAAGTTGCCCCAGGAGAGGCAGAAGCCTTTGGCTGCTCCCCTTTGCGGGGGTAGGTTGGCTGTGTCCTTTGTGGGGTGGTGTTTTGGCTGTGTGCTTTGTGGGGTGCTTTTGCTTTTCTCTAAGCCACTCCTCCCCTCTGCTCTGCTTGGGATTTCTGTTCCTCCTTGGTATGCTGTGCTGAAAGCTGTGCTTGAAGTTGTGCTGTTTCCTTCATGAGAGAGGTTTGCTTTTGTGCTTCCTGCCTTGCTCCTCTCTTGTTTTCACCTGTTGGGGGCCAGAATCTCCCTTCCTCTTGTTGCAGCCTGGCAGCAAGAGTCAGAGTCCCTACAGCATCTCGTTGCCTCCTTTGCCCTTTGCTTGCTGAGACAGCACAGCTCTGGCCTCTGGTGTGGCTCTCGTTATTGTGGGGGGGAGAGCGAAGAGGGGGGTGGGGGGGAGAGCGAAGAGGGAGGTGGGGGGGAGAGAAGAGGGGGGGCGGGGTGGGAGAGAGGAGGGGGGGGGCGAGAGCGAAGAGGGGGGGAGAGAAGAGGTGGGGGGGGGGAGTGAAGAGGAGGGGGGGGAGCTGTTTAGTCGGGGGAAGAGAAGGGATCTCATGAACGTCTATACATTACCAAGGGGCAGGGGTCAGCACCAAGGGCCCAGCTGCTGCTTGGTGGTGCTCAGCACTAGGACAAGTAACAACAGACAGAAGCTGCTCCGCCTCAACAGGAGCAGAGATTTCTTGTCTGGGAGGCTGACAGAGGACTGGGACAGACTGAAACCAAAACATTGCTCAGAACACAAAAGAACCTCTGAAGCCATGGCAAAAAGCTCAAGGAAAAGAGGTTGGATTTTCATTATTCTGTCCCTTAAAATATGTCAGACTAACAGCAGAGTGAAAAATGTGACATTCATGCAGGTGGAACAGTTAGAACTGTGGCAGACATGATTGGCTGTTTTATTCAAGAAGTTCATTTGGTTTAAGCCTAGTTCTAAATAGTGACAATAGATACACTAGGCACAGCATGGCAACAAGCTCACATCAAAGCATTTCCAAAGCCTCTGCAACTAAATCCTTCTTGACTGACAAGAGCATCACCTCACTGAATAAGCAATGAACTCTACCATTACAGCAGCCTTGGCCTCATAGATGACTCTCTTGCTTCGTTGCAGAAGTCCATCACCAGCCTGTGCCTGCAATGTCAAATGGAACCATGTCAAAACTGCTGACACTTTGCAGTTATGATCCCAACAGTTCATTCCTCAGACCTCCCAACCCTTAAGTCCTTTAAGAAGGAAGTGAAAAGCAATTGCTCTTGCATTTCATGCTGCCCAGACGCTCCCAGCTCCTCCAGTAAGGCTAAGCATTCCAACAGGCTCAGGCCAAACTCTCCCACAGTTGTTTGAGACCATCACAGCAAACTAACAGCAAGTTGCTGCTCTACTCTCAGACCACAGAGGCTGCCTAGGGAGTCGCCATCCCTGCAGCTGCTCAAGAAAAGCCTGGATGAGGCACTTAGTGCCATGGCCTAGCTGACTGGAGAGGGCTGGGGGCTAGGTTGGGCTGGATGAGCTTGGAGGTCTCTTCCAACCTGGCTGATTCCACGATTCTAAGTGTACAAATACCCCAGCTGTGTGCTTTGAACCTTGTAAATAAGCTTTCTGCAGAGGCTGAATGATAAGAAACAGGTTGGTTGTAGTTGTTAACAACCTTTGCCTGGATACCAACATTAATATTGATTATTAATTGTGCATCACTCATAACGCACCCATTCCATGGCTCCTGGAGTTCCCACAGTGAGAACAGCAAAGGATGGCACACCCCAAGCACTCCTCACCACGTATTCACTGCCAGCACCCAACACGGGAAGACAGCCAGGACAGGAAGATAAATCACACGGCGTAACAATCGGAGCCACCGCAGCTAAGGGGGGAAAAACCAAACACCAACCAATATATCTCAAGCCACAACAAAGACTTACTTCAGCAGCACCATCCAAGATATCCTTCATGAACTTAACCATGTCCTCTGTCTTCTCAAGGTGTCTGTCTGGCAGCAAACACTGCTGGTTGGAGGCATTCAAGGCGACGGTAGTACGGATGGTCAGCTCGCTGGCAATGGAAAGCAGATGGGTTACAGGTTTGAAGAGCCACAGTGTAAAACACTGCAAAGCAAAGAATTCCTACAGCATGTCAGAGGGCGCACAGTAAGCTTCTCCCTGTGTGTGTTCCCTTAAAGGCAAGAGGGGAAGGGGGAAGAGAATGGTACAAAAAAGCTTCTCAGCAGTACTTTGTCCCCTCACATCCGTGCAGGCAACGCGATCGAAGCTTATTGCATTTCACACCCCCACAGGTAGCTCATGACTTCCCCAGCAGCAAGAGATCACAGACAGGAACCTTGCACATGAAACGTACCACTAAGGTAACACAGGAAGTCTTTCAGCATGCAAAGGCAAAAGCACAACCCAAAACATTCCACATGGCCACAGTCCAGCTGAAGAACGAAAAACTGCTGGAACCGGTTCAGAGCAGGACCACGAGGATGAGCCAGGGGCTGGAGCACTTCTAAGAGGATAGGCTGAGGGAGCTGGGGCTGCTCAGCCTGAAGGGGACAAGACGCCAGGGAGACTTTAAAGCTACCTCCCAGTACCTAAAGGGAACCTGCAGCAGGAAGGCTGCAGAGAGACTTTTTCCATAAGGGTGTCTAAAGAGAGGGCAAGGGGAATGGTTTGAAGCTGAGGGAGAGCAGAACCATAGAAATTCGCTTTACAAAAAGCATTCATTCTGCTTATAGACCCAGTCAGGAATGACCTAGCCTGGAATCCCCTGCACCATTCTGCAGCATTCCAGCTGCGTCACACACTGGCAAAAGAAACTTTCTCCTAGCTGCTTTCCTTTGAAGCAGAAACACGTTTACATCCTATCCCTATTGAAGAACCATAGAAATTCGCTTTACAAAAAGCAATCCTTCTGCTTATAGACCCAGTCAGGAATGGCCTAGCCTGGAATCCCCTGCACCATTCTGCAGTTTTCCAGCTGCGTCACACACTGGCAAAAGAAACTTTCTCCTAGCTGCTTTCCTTTGAAGCAGAAACACGTTTACATCCTAGCCCCATTGAAGAAACATAGAAATTCGCTTTACAGAAAGCACTCCTTCTGCTTCTAGACCCAGTCAAGAATGACCTAGCCTGGAATCCCCTGCACCATTCTGCAGCTTTCCAGATCCCTCACACACTGGCAAAAGAAACTTTCTCCTAGCTGCTTTCCTTTGAAGCAGAAACACGTTTACATCCTAGCCCCATTGAAGAACCATAGAAATGCCGATTAGAAAAAGCACTCCTTCTGCATGTAGACCCATCCAGGAATGGCCTAGCCTGGAATCCCCTGCACCATTCTGCAGCTTTCCAGCTCCCTGTCGTGGAACGCAGTTTCGCGGCAGAATTTATGGGGGAAATATGCGAGGCGTTGACTATTTTATCAGTGATTTATTGCAAAGAATGCGAATTCCCTCTTCCCGAAACTACACCACCACTGTGAATTCTTTTTGATTGAGGTCAAAGTAACATTTCCGAAAATGGCAAATTAAAGAGTCTATGATGTTTAAATAGAGTTCTTTAGAGTCTCTGAGGTTTGAGTTAATAGTTCGTCAGCTACTCACAGTCTGTAGCTTGGTAGGGAGTCCCTTTTTCCCGATGAGGGTCCAGACATGCAGGCTTTAGCCTCTGCGACTCGGCGTCCGCCTGAGGCGAGGCTAGATCGGCGAGCAGTTTGTTGTTGTTAAGTCCGGGGAAGGACCGGAGCGAGGGTGAGATCCAGGGCAAAAGAGCAAAAGGCAAAAAGCAGGAAAAGCAAGAGGCAAAAGCAAGAGCACACCAATCCTGGCCTGCCCACCATTTTATAATGTTCCAAAACAGGACTAGCCCACAATGCGGACCACTTTTACGTTGTTCACATACATTGGTAAAAAACAGTAAGCAATTTATATAATTGGATAATATTACTCAAACAATATAAAGACCACTCCTCAGGCCAGCCCAACTGCAGGTGCTGGGCAGGCCTGAGCTAGTCGTTTCTACTTAACCAAAACAATACCCTGTTGTCTGGAAAGCAAGGCCAAGTGAAAAGGAAACATGGCCAGTGTTTACTTTTCACTTACCCTAGGGAGAAATCTTCCCATGGGACTGAAAGATTGTTTTGGTTTTTCGATGCTTCTGGCTTGAATGTGAGGCACTAGAAACTACACAATATAGCAAAAGCTTAGAGAGCCTTTGCTACTCTCCATGACACTCCCTCACACACTGGCAAAAGAAACTTTCTCCTAGCTGCTTTCCTTTGAAGCAGAAACACGTTTACATCCTAGCCCCATTGAAGAACCATAGAAATGCCGTTTAGAAAAAGCACTCCTTTGGCGGGTAGACCCATCCAGGAATGGCCTAGCCTGGAATCCCCTGCACCATTCTGCAGCTTTCCAGCTCCCTCACACACTGGCACAAGAAACTTTCTCCTAGCTGCTTTCCTTTGAAGCAGAAACACGTTTACATCCTAGCCCCATTGAAGAACCATAGAAATGCCGTTTAGAAAAAGCACTCCTTCTGCTTATAGACCCTGTCAGGAATGACCTAGCCTGGAATCCCCTGCACCATTCTGCAGCTTTCCAGCTCCCTCACACACTGGCAAAAGAAACTTTCTCCTAGCTGCTTTCCCTTGAAGCAGAAACACGTTTACATCCTATCCCCATTGAAGAAACATAGAAATGACGATTGGAAAAAGCACTCCTCTGCGTGTAGACCCAGCCAGGAATGGCCTAGCCTGGAATCCCCTGCACCATTCTGCAGCTTTCCAGCTCCCTCACACACTGGCAAAAGAAACTTTCTCCTAGCTGCTTTCTTTTGAAGCAGAAACACGTTTACATCCTATCCCCATTGAAGAACCATACAAATGCCGTTTAGAAAAAGCACTCCTTCTGCGTGTAGACCCATCCAGGAATGGCCCAGCCAGAATCCCCTGCACCATTCTGCAGCTTTCCAGCTCCCTCACACACTGGCAAAAGAAAGTTTCTCTTAGCTGCTTTCCTTTGAAGCCGAAACACGTTTACATCCTAGCCCCATTGAAGAAACATAGAAATTCGGTTTAGAAAAAGCATTCCTTCTGCTTATAGACCCAGCCAGGAATGGCCTAGCCCGGAATCCCCTGCACCATTCTGCAGCTTTCCAGCTCCCTCACACACTGGGAAAAGGAACTTTCTCCTAGCTGCTTTCCTTTGAAGCAGAAACACGTTTACATCCTAGCCCCATTGAAGAACCATAGAAATGCCGTTTAGAAAAAGCTCTCCTTCTGCGTGTAGACCCAGCCAGGAATGGCCTAGCCTGGAATCCCCTGTACCATTCTGCAGCTTTCCACCCACGTCACACACTGGCAGGAGAAACTTTCTCCTAGCTGCTTTCCTTTGAAGCAGAAACACGTTTACATCCTAGCCCTATTGAAGAACCATAGAAATTTGCTTTACAAATAGCAATCCTTCTGCTTATAGACCCAGTCAGGAATGACCTAGCCTGGGATCCCCTACACCATTCTGCAGCGTTCGAGCTGCGTCACACACTGGCAAAAGAAACTTTCTCCTAGCTGCTTTCCTTTGAAGCAGAAACACGTTTACATCCTAGCCCCATTGAAGAACCATAGAAATTTGCTTTACAAAAAGCAATCCTTCTGCATATAGACCCAGTCAGGAATGACCTAGCCTGGGATCCCCTACACCATTCTGCAGCGTTCCAGCTGCGTCACACACTGGGAAAAGAAACTTTCTCCTAGCTGCTTTCCTCTGAAGCAGAAACACGTTTACATCCTAGACCTACTGAAGAACCATAGAAATTCGCTTTACAAAAAGCACTCCTTCTTCTTATAGACCAAGCCAGGAATGACCTAGCCCCGAATCCCCTACACCATTCTGCAGCTTTCCAGCTGCGTCACACACTGGCAAAGGAAACTTTCTCCTAGCTACTTTCCTTTGAAGCAGAAACACGTTGACATCCTAGCCCTATTGAAGAACCATGGAAATTCGCTTTACAAAAAGCATTCATCCTGCTTATAGACCCATCAGGAATGGCCTAGCCTGGAATCCCCTGCACCATTCTGCAGCTTTCCAGCTGCGTCACACACCGGCAGAAGAAACTTTCTCCTGGCTGCTTTCCTTTGAAGCAGAAACACGTTTACATCCTAGCCCCATTGAAGAACCATAGAAATTTGCTTGACAAAAAGCATTCATTCTGCTTATAGACCCAGTCAGGAATGGCCTAGCCTGGAATCCCCTACACCATTCTGCAGCTTTCCAGCTCCCTCACACACTGGCAAAAGAAACTTTCTCCTAGCTGCTTTCCTTTGAAGCAGAAACACGTTTACATCCTAGCCCCATTGAAGAACCATAGAAATGCTGTGTAGAAAATGCACTCCTTCTGCTTATAGACCCAGCCAGGAATGGCCTAGCCTGGAATCCCCTGCACCATTCTGCAGCTTTCCAGCTCCCTCACACACTGGCAAAAGAAAATTTCTCCTAGGTGCTTTCCCCTGAAGCAGAAACACGTTTACATCCTAGCCCCATTGAAGAACCTTAGAAATGCCAGTTAGAAAAAGCACTCCTTCTGCTCTTAGGCCCAGTCAGGAATGGCCTAGCCTGGAAACCCCTGCACCATTCTGCAGCTTTCCAGCTCCCTCACACACAGGCAAAAGAAACTTTCTCCTAGCTGCTTTCCTTTGAAGCAGAAACACGTTTACATCCTAGCCCCATTGAAGAACCATATAAATGCCGGTTAGAAAAAGCACTCCTTCGGCTTATAGACCCAGCCAGGAATGGCCTAGCCTGGAATCCCCTGCACCATTCTGCAGCTTTCCAGCACCTTCACACACTGGCAAAAGAAACTTTCTCCTAGCTGCTTTCCTTTGAAGCAGAAACACGTTTACATCCTAGCCCCATTGAAGAACCATAGAAATGCCGTTTAGAAAACGCACTCCTTCTGCTTATAGACCCAGCCAGGAATGGCCTAGCCTGGAATCCCCTGCACCATTCTGCAGCTTTCCAGCTGCGTCACACACTGGCAAAAGAAACTTTCTCCTAGCTGCTTTCCTTTGAAGCAGAAACACGTTTACATCCTAGCCCCATTGAAGAAACACAGAAGTGCCGGTTAGAAAAAGCATTCCTTCTGCTTATAGACCCAGCCAGGAATGGCCTAGCCTGGAATCCCCTACACCATTCTGCAGCTTTCCAGCTCCCTCACACACTGGCAAAAGAAACTTTCTCCTAGCTGCTTTCCTTTGAAGCAGAAACACGTTTACATCCTAGCCCCATTGAAGAACCTTAGAAATTCGGTTTACAAAAAACACTCCTTCTGCTTATAGACCCAGCCAGGAATGGCCTAGCCTGGAATCCCCTGCACCATTCTGCAGCTTTCCAGCTCCCTCACACAATGGCAAAAGAAACTTTCTCCTAGCTGCTTTCCCCTGAAGCAGAAACACGTTTACATCCTAGCCCCATTGAAGAACTGTAGAAATTCGGTTTACAAAAAGCACTCCTTCTCCTTATAGACCCAGCCAGGAATGGCCTAGCCTGGAATCCCCTGCACCATTCTGCAGATTTCCAGCTCCCTCACACAATGGGAAAAGAAACTTTCTCCTAGCTGCTTTCCTTTGAAGCAGAAACACGTTTACATCCTAGCCCCATTGAAGAACCTTAGAAATGCCGGTTAGAAAAAGCACTCCTTCTGCTTATAGACCCAGCCTGGAATGGCCTAGCCTGGAATCCCCTGCACCATTCTGCAGCTTTCCAGCTCCCTCACACACTGGCAAAAGAAACTTTCTCCTAGCTGCTTTCCTTTGAAGCAGAAACACGTTTACATCCTAGCCCCATTGAAGAACCATAGAAATGCCGTTTAGAAAAAGTACTCATTCTGCTTATAGTGCCAGCCAGGAATGGCCTAGCCTGGAATCTCCTCCACCATTCTGCAGCTATCCAGCTCCCTCACACACGGGCAAAAGAAACCTTCTCCTAGCTGCTTTCCTTTGAAGCAGAAACACGTTTACATCCTAGCCCCATTGAAGAAACATAGAAATGCCGGTTAGAAAAAGCACTCCTTCTGCTTATAAACCCAGCCAGGAATGGCCTAGCCCGGAATCCCCTGCACCATTCTGCAGCTTTCCAGCTCCCTCACACACTGGCAAAAGAAACTTTCTCCTAGCTGCTTTCCTTTGAAGCAGAAACACGTTTACATCCTAGCCCCATTGAAGAAACATAGAAATTCGGTTTACAAAAAGCACTCCTTCTGCTTATAGACCCAGCCAGGAATGGCCTAGCCTGGAATCCCCTGCACCATTCTGCAGCTTTCCAGCTCCCTCACACACTGGCAAAAGAAACTTTCTCCTAGCTGCTTTCCTTTGAAGCAGAAACACGTTTACATCCTAGCCCCATTGAGGAACCATAGAAATTCGGTTTACAAAAAGCACTCCTTCTGCTTATAGACCCAGCCAGGAATGGCCTAGCCTGGAATCCCCTGCACCATTCTGCAGCTTTCCAGCTCCCTCACACACTGGCAAAAGAAAATTTCTCCTAGCTGCTTTCCTTTGAAGCAGAAACACGTTTACATCCTAGCCCCATTGAAGAATCATAGAAATTCCGGTTAGAAAAAGCACTCCTTCTGCTTATAGGCCCAGTCAGGAATGGCCTAGCCTGGAATCCCCTACACCATTCTGCAGCTTTCCAGCTGCGTCACACACTGGCAAAAGAAACTTTCTCCTAGCTGCTTTCCTTTGAAGCAGAAACACGTTTACATCCTAGCCCCATTGAAGAACCATAGAAATTCGGTTTACAAAAATCACTCCTTCTGCTTATGGACCCAGCCAGGAATGGCCTGGCCTGGAATCCCCTGCACCATTCTGCAGCTTTCCAGCTGCGTCACACACTGGCAAAAGAAACTTTCTCCTAGCTGCTTTCCTTTGAAGCAGAAACACGTTTACATCCTAGCCCCATTGAAGAAACATAGAAATGCCGGTTAGAAAAAGCATTCCTTCTGCTTATAGACCCAGTCAGGAATGGCCTAGCCTGGAATCCCCTGCACCATTCTGCAGCTTTCCAGCTCCCTCACACACAGGCAAAAGAAACTTTCTCCTAGCTGCTTTCTTTTGAAGCAGAAACACGTTTACATCCTAGCCCCATTGAAGAATCATAGAAATGCCGGTTAGAAAAAGCTCTCCTTCTGGTTATAGACCCAGTCAGGAATGGCCTAGCCTGGAATCCCCTGCACCATTCTGCAGCTTTCCAGCTCCCTCACACACTGGCAAAAGAAACTTTCTCCTAGCTGCTTTCTTTTGAAGCAGAAACACGTTTACATCCTAGCCCCATTGAAGAACCTTAGAAATGCCATTTAGAAAAAGAACTCCTTCTGCTTATAGACCCAGCCAGGAATGGCCTAGCCTGGAATCCCCTGCACCATTCTACAGCTTTCCAGCTGCGTCACACACTGGCAAAAGAAACTTTCTCCTAGCTGCTTTCCTTTGAAGCAGAAACACGTTTACATCCTAGACCCATTGAAGAATCATAGAAATGCCGGTTTGAAAAAGCATTACTTCTGCTTATAGGCCCAGTCAGGAATGGCCTAGCCTGGAATCCCCTGCACCATTCTGCAGCTTTCCAGCTCCCTCACACACTGGCAAAAGAAAATTTCTCCTAGGTGCTTTCCCCTGAAGCAGAAACACGTTTACATCCTAGCCCCATTGAAGAACCTTAGAAGTGCCAGTTAGAAAAAGCACTCCTTCTGCTCTTAGGCCCAGTCAGGAATGGCCTAGCCTGGAAACCCCTGCACCATTCTGCAGCTTTCCAGCTCCCTCACACACAGGCAAAAGAAACTTTCTCCTAGCTGCTTTCCTTTGAAGCAGAAACACGTTTACATCCTAGCCCCATTGAAGAAACATAGAAGTGCCGGTTAGAAAAAGCATTCCTTCTGCTTATAGACCCAGCCAGGAATGGCCTAGCCTGGAATCCCCTACACCATTCTGCAGCTTTCCAGCTCCCTCACACACTGGCAAAAGAAACTTTCTCCTAGCTGCTTTCCTTTGAAGCAGAAACACGTTTACATCCTAGCCCCATTGAAGAACCTTAGAAATTCGGTTTACAAAAACACTCCTTCTGCTTATAGACCCAGCCAGGAATGGCCTAGCCTGGAATCCCCTGCACCATTCTGCAGCTTTCCAGCTCCCTCACACACTGGCAAAAGAAACTTTCTCCTAGCTGCTTTCCCTTGAAGCAGAAACACGTTTACATCCTAGCCCCATTGAAGAACTGTAGAAATTCGGTTTACAAAAAGCACTCCTTCTCCTTATAGACCCAGCCAGGAATGGCCTAGCCTGGAATCCCCTGCACCATTCTGCAGCTTTCCAGCTCCCTCACACACTGGCAAAAGAAACTTTCTCCTAGCTGCTTTCCCTTGAAGCAGAAACACGTTTACATCCTAGCCCCATTGAAGAACCTTAGAAATGCCGGTTAGAAAAAGCACTCCTTCTGCTTATAGACCCAGCCTGGAATGGCCTAGCCTGGAATCCCCTGCACCATTCTGCAGCTTTCCAGCTCCCTCACACACTGGCAAAAGAAACTTTCTCCTAGCTGCTTTCCTTTGAAGCAGAAACACGTTTACATCCTAGCCCCATTGAAGAACCATAGAAATGCCGTTTAGAAAAAGTACTCATTCTGCTTATAGTGCCAGCCAGGAATGGCCTAGCCTGGAATCTCCTCCACCATTCTGCAGCTATCCAGCTCCCTCACACACTGGCAAAAGAAACCTTCTCCTAGCTGCTTTCCTTTGAAGCAGAAACACGTTTACATCCTAGCCCCATTGAAGAAACATAGAAATGCCGGTTAGAAAAAGCACTCCTCCTTATAGACCCAGCCAGGAATGGCCTAGCCTGGAATCCCCTGCACCATTCTGCAGCTTTCCAGCTCCCTCACACACTGGCAAAAGAAACTTTCTCCTAGCTGCTTTCCTTTGAAGCAGAAACACGTTTACATCCTAGCCCCATTGAAGAATCATAGAAATGCCGGTTAGAAAAAGCACTCCTTTTGCTTATAGGCCCAGTCAGGAATGACCTAGCCTGGAATCCCCTACACCATTCTGCAGCTTTCCAGCTGCGTCACACACTGGCAAAAGAAACTTTCTCCTAGCTGCTTTCCTTTGAAGCAGAAACACGTTTACATCCTAGCCCCATTGAAGAAACATAGAAATTCGGCTTGCAAAAAGCACTCCTTCTGCTTATCGACCCAGTCAGGAATGGCCTAGCCTGGAATCCCCTGCACCATTCTGCAGCTTTCCAGCTGCGTCACACACTGGCAAAAGAAACTTTCTCCTAGCTGCTTTCTTTTGAAGCAAAAACACGTTTACATCCTAGCCCCATTGAAGAAACATAGAAATGCCGGTTAGAAAAAGCATTCCTTCTGCTTATAGACCCAGTCAGGAATGGCCTAGCCTGGAATCCCCTGCACCATTTTGCAGCTTTCCAGCTCCCTCACACACTGGCAAAAGAAACTTTCTCCTAGCTGCTTTCTTTTGAAGCAGAAACACGTTTACATCCTAGCCCCATTGAAGAATCATAGAAATGCCGGTTAGAAAAAGCTCTCCTTCTGGTTATAGACCCAGTCAGGAATGGCCTAGCCTGGAATCCCCTGCACCATTCTGCAGCTTTCCAGCTCCCTCACACACTGGCAAAAGAAACTTTCTCCTAGCTGCTTTCTTTTGAAGCAGAAACACGTTTACATCCTAGCCCCATTGAAGAACCTTAGAAATGCCATTTAGAAAAAGAACTCCTTCTGCTTATAGACCCAGCCAGGAATGGCCTAGCCTGGAATCCCCTGCACCATTCTACAGCTTTCCAGCTGCGTCACACACTGGCCAAAGAAACTTTATCCTACCTGCTTTCCTTTGAAGCAGAAACACGTTTACATCCTAGCCCCTTTGAAGAACCATAGAAATGCCGGTTAGAAAAAGCATTCCTTCTGCTTATAGACCCAGTCAGGAATGGCCTAGCCTGGAATCCCCTGCACCATTCTGCAGCTTTCCAGCTCCCTCACACACTGGCAAACGAAACTTTCTCCTAGCTGCTTTCCTTTGAAGCAGAAACACGTTTACATCCTAGCCCCATTGAAGAACCATAGAAATGCCGTTTAGAAAAAGTACTCATTCTGCTTATAGACCCAGTCAGGAATAGACTAGCCTGGAATCCCCTGCACCATTCTGCAGCTTTCCAGCTGCGTCACAGACTGGGAAAAGAAACTTTCTCCAGGCTGCTTTCCTTTGAAGCAGAAACACGTTTACATCCTAGCCCCATTGAAGAACCGTAGAAATTCGGTTTACAAAAAGCATTCCTTCTGCTTATAGACCCAGTCAGGAAAGGCCTAGCCTAGAATCCCCTGCACCATTCTGCAGCTTTCCAGCTGCGTCACACACTGGCAAAAGAAACATTCTCCGAGCTGCTTTCCTTTGAAGCAGAAACACGTTTACATCCTATCCCCATTGAGAAACATAGAAATACCGGTTAGAAAAAGCATTCCTTCTGCTTGTAGACCCAGTCAGGAATGGCCTACCCTGGAATCCCCTGCACTATTCCGCAGCTTTCCAGCTCCCTCACACACAGGCAAAAGAAACTTTCTCCTAGCTGCTTTCCTTTGAAGCAGAAGCACGTTTACATCCTAGCCCCATTGAAGAATCATAGACATGCCGGTTAGAAAAAGCACTCCTTCTGCTTATAGACCCAGTCAGGAATGGCCTAGCCTGGAATCCCCTACACCATTCTGCAGCTTTCCAGCTCCCTCACACACTGGCAAAAGAAACTTTCTCCTAGCTGCTTTCCTTTGAAGCAGAAACACGTTTACATCCTAGCCCCATTGAAGAACCTTAGAAATGCCATTTAGAAAAAGCACTCCTTCTGCTTATAGACCCATCCAGGAATGGCCTAGCCTGGAATCCCCTGCACCATTCTACAGCTTTCCAGCTGCGTCACACACTGGCAAAAGAAACTTTCTCCTAGCTGCTTTCCTTTGAAGCAGAAACACGTTTACATCCTAGCCCCATTGATGAAACATAGAAATGCCGGTTAGAAAAAGCACTCCTTCTGCTTATAGACCCAGTCAGGAATGCCCTAGCCTCGAATCCCCTACACCATTCTGCAGCTTTCCAGCTGCTTCACACACTGGCAAAAGAAACTTTCTCCTAGCTGCTTTCCTTTGAAGCAGAAACACGTTTACATCCAAGCCCCATTGAAGAAACATAGAAATGCCGGTTAGAAAAAGCACTCCTTCTGCTTATAGACCCAGCCAGGAATGGCCTAGCCCAGAATCCCCTGCACCATTCTGCAGCTTTCCATCTCCCTCACACACTGGCAAA
>NW_026974642.1:0-41753 GCF_015220805.1 Pogoniulus pusillus
CTGTTTCTGGTGTACATGTTGGTTGTTCATCATATCTACTGCTTTATGGGGGAAAACTACTGTTCTGATTTTGAACTCTGCTACTTTGTTGCCGAAATCTATGTGATTCTACTGGAAGATTACTGATTCATACTGTAATTGTGTGGTTTCGAGCTGAACACACATGTTTTTTGGTGTACATCTAGGTTTGTCACCATATCTAATGATTTATGGGAGAAAACTACTGTTCTGATTTTGAACTCTGCTACTTTCTTGCCAAAATCGATGTGATTCAGCTGGAAGTCTACTGATTCTCACTCTAATTGTGTGCTTTCGAGTTGAACACTTCTGTTTTGTGGTCTACGTCTAGGTTGTTCGTCATATCTAATGCTTTATGGCAGAAAACTACTCTTCTGATTTTGAAGTCTGTTACTTTGTGGCCGAAATCGATGTGTTTCTGCTGCAAGTCTGCGGATTCATACCATAATAGTGTACTTTCGAGCTGAACTCTCCTGTTTTTTGGTGTATATCTATGTTTTTCATCATATATACGGATTTATGGGAGAAAAGTACTCTTCTGATTTTGAACTCTGCTACTTTGTTGCCAAAATCGATGTGTTTCTGCTGGAAGTCTACTGATTCATACCATAATAGTGTACTTTCGAGATGAACACTCCTGGTTTTTTGGTATACATGTTGGTTGTTCATCATATCTACTGCTTTATGGGAGAAAACTACTGTTCTGATTTTGAACTCTGCTACTTTGTTGCTGAAATCTATGTGATTCTACTGGAAGATTACTGATTCATACTGTAATTGTGTGGTTTCGAGCTGAACACTCCTGTTTTTCGGTGTACATCTGGGTTTTTCATCATATCTACTGCTTTATGGGCGATAACTACTGTTCTGATTTTGAACTCTGGTACTTTGTTGCCAAAATCTCTGTGTTTCTGCTGGAAGTCTACAGATTCATACTGTAATTGTGTGGTTACGAGCTGAACACTCCTGGTTTTTGGTGTACATGTTGGTTGTTCATCATATCTACTGATTTATGGGAGGAAACTACTGTTCTGATTTTGAACTCTGCTACTTTGTTGCCAAAATCGATGTGTTTCTTCTGGAAGTCTACTGATTCATACCATAATAGTGTACTTTCGAGATGAACACTCCTGTTTTTTTGGTGTACATCTAGGTTTGTTATCATATCTAATGATTTATGGGAGATAACTACTGTTCTGATTTTGAACTCTGGTACTTTGTTGCCAAAATCTATGTGTTTCTGCTGGAAGTCTACAGATTCATACTGTAATTGTGTATTCTCCACATGAACACTCCTTTTTTTTGGTGTATATCTAAGTTGTTCATCATATCTAATGATTTATGGGAGAAAACTACTGTTCTGATTTTGAACTCTGGTACTTTGTTGCCAAAATCTATGTGTTTCTGCTGGAAGTCTACAGATTCATACTGTAATTGTGTGGTTTCGAGCTGAACAGTCCTGGTTTTTGTTGTACATCTAGGTTTTTCGTCATATCTAATGATTATGGCAGAAAACTACTGTTCTGATTTTGAACTCTGCTACTTTCTTGCCGAAATCGATGTGATTTTGCAGGAAGTCTACTGATTCATACCATAATAGTGTTCTTTCGAGATGAACACTCCTGTTTTTTTGGTATACATGTTGGTTGTTCATCATATCTACTGCTTTATGGGAGAAAAGTACTGTTCTGATTTTGAACTCTGCTACTTTGTTGCCAAAATCGATGTGTTTCAGGTGGAAGTCTACTGATTCATACGGCAATTGTGTACTCTACAGCTGAACACTCCTGTTTTTCGGTGTACATCTAGGTTTTTCATCATATCTAATGATTTATGAAAGAAGACTACTATTCTGATTTTGAACTCTGCTACTTTGTTGCCAAAATCGATGTGTTTCTGCTGGAAGTCTACTGATTCATGCCATAATAGTGTACTTTCGAGCTGAACACTTCTGTTTTCTGGTGTACATGTTGGTTGTTCATCATATCTACTGCTTTATGGGGGAAAACTACTATTCTGATTTTGAACTCTGCTACTTTGTTGCCAAAATCGATGTGTTTCTGCTGGAAGTCTACTGATTCATGCCATAATAGTGTACTTTCGGGATGAACACTCCTGTTTTTTTGGTGTACATCTAGGTTTTTCATCATATCTACTGATTTATGGGAGAAAACTACTGTTCTGATTTTGAACTCTGGTACTTTGTTGCCAAAATCTATGTGTTTCTGCTGGAAGTCTACAGATTCATACTGTAATTGTGTGGTTTCGAGCTGAACAGTCCTGGTTTTTGTTGTACATCTAGGTTTTTCGTCATATCTAATGATTATGGCAGAAAACTACTGTTCTGATTTTGAACTCTGCTACTTTCTTGCCGAAATCGATGTGATTTTGCAGGAAGTCTACTGATTCATACCATAATAGTGTTCTTTCGAGATGAACACTCCTGTTTTTTTGGTATACATGTTGGTTGTTCATCATATCTACTGCTTTATGGGAGAAAAGTACTGTTCTGATTTTGAACTCTGCTACTTTGTTGCCAAAATCGATGTGTTTCAGGTGGAAGTCTACTGATTCATACGGCAATTGTGTACTCTACAGCTGAACACTCCTGTTTTTCGGTGTACATCTAGGTTTTTCATCATATCTAATGATTTATGAAAGAAGACTACTATTCTGATTTTGAACTCTGCTACTTTGTTGCCAAAATCGATGTGATTCTACTGCAAGATTACTGATTCATACTGTAATTGTATGCTCTCCAGCTGAACACTCCTGTTTTTCGGTGTACATCTAGGTTTGTCATCATATCTAATGAATTATGGGAGAAAACTACTGTTCTGATTTTGAACTCTTCTACTTTGTTGCCAAAATCGATGTGTTTCTACTAGAAGTCTACTGCTTCACACTGTAATTGTGTGCTTTCGAGTTGAACACTTCTGTTTTGTGGTCTACGTCTAGGTGGTTCATCATATCTAATGCTTTATGGCAGAAAACTACTGTTCTGATTTTGAACTCTGCTACTTTGTTGCCATAATTGATGTGATTCTACTGGAAGATTACTGATTCATACTGTAATTGTGTGCTCTCCAGCTGAACACTCCTGTTTTTCGGTGTACATCTAGGTTTTTCATCATATCTAATGATTTATAGGAGAAAACTACTGTTCTGATTTTGAACTCTGCTACTTTGTTGCCAAAATCGATGTGTGTCTGCTGGAAGTCTACTGATTCACACTGTAATTTTGTGGTTTCCAGCTGAACACTCCTGTTTTTCGGTGTACATCTAGGTTTGTCATCATATCTACTGATTTTTTGGAGAAAACTGCTGTTCTAATTTTGAACTCTGCTACTTTTTTACCAAAATCGATGCATTTCTGCTGGAAGTCTACTGATTCATACTGTAATTGTGTAGTTTTAGCTGAACACTCCTGTTTTTTGCTGTACGTCTAGGTTGTTCATCATATCTAATGATTTATGGGAGAAAACTACTGTTCTGATTTTGAACTCTGCTACTTTGTTGCCAAAATCGATGTGTTTCAGGAGGAAGTCTACTGATTCATACGGCAATTGTGTGCTTTCGAGTTGAACACTTCTGTTTTGTGGTCTACGTCTAGGTTGTTCATCATATCTAATGCTTTATGGCAGAAAACTACTGTTCTGATTTTGAACTCTGCTACTTTGTTGCCAAAATCGATGTGATTCTACTGCAAGATTACTGATTCATACTGTAATTGTGTGCTCTCCAGCTGAACACTCCTGTTTTCGGTGTACATCTAGGTTTGTCATCATATCTAATGAATTATGGGAGAAAACTACTGTTCTGATTTTGAACTCTGCTACTTTGTTGCCAAAATCGATGTGTTTCTACTGGAAGTCTACTGCTTCACACTGTAATTGTGTGCTTTCGAGTTGAACACTTCTGTTTTGTGGTCTACGTCTAGGTGGTTCATCATATCTAATGCTTTATGGCAGAAAACTACTGTTCTGATTTTGAACTCTGCTACTTTGTTGCCATAATTGATGTGATTCTACTGGAAGATTACTGATTCATACTGTAATTGTGTGCTCTCCAGCTGAACACTCCTGTTTTTCGGTGTACATCTAGGTTTTTCATCATATCTAATGATTTATAGGAGAAAACTACTGTTCTGATTTTGAACTCGGCTACTTTATGGCAAAATCGATGTGTGTCTGCTGGAAGTCTACTGATTCACACTGTAATTTTGTGGTTTCCAGCTGAACACTCCTGTTTTTCGGTGTACATCTAGGTTTGTCATCATATCTACTGATTTTTTGGAGAAATCTGCTGTTCTAATTTTGAACTCTGCTACTTTTTTACCAAAATCGATGCATTTCTGCTGGAAGTCTACTGATTCATACTGTAATTGTGTAGTTTCGAGCTGAACACTCCTGTTTTTTGCTGTACGTCTAGGTTGTTCATCATATCTAATGATTTATGGGAGAAAACTACTGTTCTGATTTTGAACTCTGCTACTTTGTTGCCAAAATCGATGTGTTTCAGGAGGAAGTCTACTGATTCATACGGCAATTGTGTGCTTTCGAGTTGAACACTTCTGTTTTGTGGTCTACGTCTAGGTTGTTCATCATATCTAATGCTTTATGGCAGAAAACTACTGTTCTGATTTTGAACTCTGCTACTTTGTTGCCAAAATCGATGTGATTCTACTGCAAGATTACTGATTCATACTGTAATTGTGTGCTCTCCAGCTGAACACTCCTGTTTTCCGGTGTACATCTAGGTTTGTCATCATATCTAATGATTTATGGGAGAAAACTACTGTTCTGATTTTGAACTCTGCTACTTTGTTGCCAAAATCTATGTGTTTCTGCTGGAAGTCTACAGATTCATACTGTAATTGTGTACTCTCCACATGAACACTCCTTTTTTTTGGTGTATATCTAAGTTGTTCATCATATCTAATGATTTATGGGAGAAAACTACTGTTCTGATTTTGAACTCTGCTACTTTGTTGCCAAAATTGATGTGATTCTGCTGGAAGTCTACTAATTCATACTATAATTGTGTGCTCCCCCGCTGAATACTCCTGTTTTTTGGTGTACATCTAAGTTTTTCATCATATCTAATGATTTATGGCTGAATACTACTGTTCTGATTTTGAACTCTGCTACTTAGTTGCCAAAATCGATGTGATTCTCCTGGAAGACTACTGATTCATACTGTAATTGTGCCGTTTCGAGCTGAACAGTTCTGTTTTCTGGTGTACATGTTGGTTGTTCATCATATCTACTGCCTTATGGGGGAAAACTACTGTTCTGATTTTGAACTCTGCTACTTTGTTGCCGAAATCTATGTGATTCTACTGGAAGATTACTGATTCATACTGTAATTGTGTGGTTTCGAGCTGAACACACATGTTTTTTGGTGTACATCTAGGTTTGTCACCATATCTAATGATTTATGGGAGAAAACTACTGTTCTGATTTTGAACTCTGCTACTTTCTTGCCAAAATCGATGTGATTCAGCTGGAAGTCTACTGATTCTCACTCTAATTGTGTGCTTTCGAGTTGAACACTTCTGTTTTGTGGTCTACGTCTAGGTTGTTCGTCATATCTAATGCTTTATGGCAGAAAACTACTCTTCTGATTTTGAAGTCTGTTACTTTGTGGCCGAAATCGATGTGTTTCTGCTGCAAGTCTGCGGATTCATACCATAATAGTGTACTTTCGAGCTGAACTCTCCTGTTTTTTGGTGTATATCTATGTTTTTCATCATATATACGGATTTATGGGAGAAAAGTACTCTTCTGATTTTGAACTCTGCTACTTTGTTGCCAAAATCGATGTGTTTCTGCTGGAAGTCTACTGATTCATACCATAATAGTGTACTTTCGAGATGAACACTCCTGGTTTTTTGGTATACATGTTGGTTGTTCATCATATCTACTGCTTTATGGGAGAAAACTACTGTTCTGATTTTGAACTCTGCTACTTTGTTGCTGAAATCTATGTGATTCTACTGGAAGATTACTGATTCATACAGTAATTGTGTAGTTTCGAGCTGAACACTCCTGGTTTTTGGTGTACATCTAGGTTTGTCATCATATCTAATGATTTATGGGAGATAACTACTGTTGTGATTTGGAACTCTGGTACTTTGTTGCCAAAATCTATGTGTTTCTGCTGGAAGTCAGCAGATTCATACTGTAATAGTGTGGTTTCGAGCTGAACACTCCTGTTTTTCGGTGTACATCTGGGTTTTTCATCATATCTACTGCTTTATGGGAGATAACTACTGTTCTGATTTTGAACTCTGCTACTTTGTTGCCGAAATCTATGTGATTCTACTGGAAGATTACTGATTCATACTGTAATTGTGTGGTTTCGAGCTGAACACACATGTTTTTTGGTGTACAGCTAGGTTTGTCACCATATCTAATGATTTATGGGAGAAAACTACTGTTCTGATTTTGAACTCTGCTACTTTCTTGCCAAAATCGATGTGATTCAGCTGGAAGTCTACTGATTCTCACTCTAATTGTGTGCTTTCGAGTTGAACACTTCTGTTTTGTGGTCTACGTCTAGGTTGTTCGTCATATCTAATGCTTTATGGCAGAAAACTACTCTTCTGATTTTGAAGTCTGTTACTCTGTGGCCGAAATCGATGTGTTTCTGCTGCAAGTCTGCGGATTCATACCATAATAGTGTACTTTCGAGCTGAACTCTCCTGTTTTTTGGTGTATATCTATGTTTTTCATCATATATACGGATTTATGGGAGAAAAGTACTCTTCTGATTTTGAACTCTGCTACTTTGTTGCCAAAATCGATGTGTTTCTGCTGGAAGTCTACTGATTCATACCATAATAGTGTACTTCCGAGATGAACACTCCTGGTTTTTTGGTGTACATCTAGGTTTTTCATCATATCAACTGCTTTATGGGAGAAAACTACTCTTCTGATTTTGAACTCTGGTACTTTGTTGCCAAAATCTATGTGTTTCTGCTGGAAGTCAGCAGATTCATACTGTAATTGTGTGGTTTCGAGCTGAACACTCCTGTTTTTTGGTGTACATCTGGGTTTTTCATCATATCTACTGCTTTATGGGAGATAACTACTGTTCTGATTTTGAACTCTGGTACTTTGTTGCCAAAATCTATGTGTTTCTGCTGGAAGTCTACAGATTCATACTGTAATTGTGTGGTTTCGAGCTGAACACTCCTGTTTTTTGGTGTACATCTAGGTTTTTCATCATATCTAATGAATTATGGGAGAAAACTACTGTTCTGATTTTGAACTCTTCTACTTTGTTGCCAAAATCGATGTGTTTCTACTAGAAGTCTACTGCTTCACACTGTAATTGTGTGCTTTCGAGTTGAACACTTCTGTTTTGTGGTCTACGTCTAGGTTGTTCATCATATCTAATGCTTTATGGCAGAAAACTACTGTTCTGATTTTGAACTCTGCTACTTTGTTGCCATAATTGATGTGATTCTACTGGAAGTCTACTGATTCATACTGTAATTGTGTGCTTTCGAGCTGAACACTCCTGTTTTTCTGGTGTACATCTAGGTTGTTCATCATATCTACTGATTTATGGGAGAAAACTACTGTTCTGATTTTGAACTCTGCTACTTTGTTGCCAAAATCGATGTGTTTCTGCTGGAAGTCTACTGATTCATACCATAATAGTGTACTTTCGAGATGAACACTCCTGTTTTTTGGTGTACATCTAGGTTTTTCATCATATCTACTGATTTATGGGAGAAAACTACTGTTCTGATTTTGAACTCTGCTACTTTTTTACCAAAATCGATGCATTTCTGCTGGAAGTCTACTGATTCATACTGTAATTGTGTAGTTTTAGCTGAACACTCCTGTTTTTTGCTGTACGTCTAGGTTGTTCATCATATCTAATGATTTATGGGAGAAAACTACTGTTCTGATTCTGAACTCTGCTACTTTGTTGCCAAAATCGATGTGTTTCAGGAGGAAGTCTACTGATTCATACGGCAATTGTGTGCTTTCGAGTTGAACACTTCTGTTTTGTGGTCTACGTCTAGGTTGTTCATCATATCTACTGCTTTATGGCAGAAAACTACTGTTCTGATTTTGAACTCTGCTACTTTGTTGCCAAAATCGATGTGATTCTACTGCAAGATTACTGATTCATACTGTAATTGTGTGCTCTCCAGCTGAACACTCATGTTTTTCGGTGTACATCTAGGTTTGTCGTCATATCTAGTGATTTATGGGAGAAAACTACTGTTCTGATTTTGAACTCTGCTACTTTGTTGTCAAAATCTATGTGTTTCTGCTGGAAGTCTACAGATTCATACTGTAATTGTGTACTCTCCACATGAACACTCCTTTTTTTTGGTGTATATCTAAGTTGTTCATCGTATCTAATGATTTATGGGAGAAAACTACTGTTCTGATTTTGAACTCTGCTACTTTGTTGCCAAAACTGATGTGATTCTGCTGGAAGTCTACTAATTCATACTATAATTGTGTGCTCCCCGGCTGAATACTCCTGTTTTTTGGTGTACATCTAAGTTTTTCATCATATCTAATGATTTATGGCAGAATACTACTGTTCTGATTTTGAACTCTGCTACTTTGTTGCCAAAATCGATGTGATTCTCCTGGAAGTCTACTGATTCATACTGTAATTGTGCGGTTTCGAGCTGAACAGTTCTGTTTTCTGGTGTACATGTTTGTTGTTCATCATATCTACTGCCTTATGGGGGAAAACTACTGTTCTGATTTTGAACTCTGCTACTTTGTTGCCAAAATCGATGTGATTCTACTGGAAGTGCGCTTTCGAGCTAAACACTTCTGTTTTCTGGTGTACATGTTGGTTGTTCATCATATCTACTGCTTTATGGGGGAAAACTACTGTTCTGATTTTGAACTCTGCTACTTTGTTGCCGAAATCTATGTGATTCTACTGGAAGATTACTGATTCATACTGTAATTGTGTGGTTTCGAGCTGAACACACATGTTTTTTGGTGTACATCTAGGTTTGTCACCATATCTAATGATTTATGGGAGAAAACTACTGTTCTGATTTTGAACTCTGCTACTTTCTTTCCAAAATCGATGTGATTCAGCTGGAAGTCTACTGATTCTCACTCTAATTGTGTGCTTTCGAGTTGAACACTTCTGTTTTGTGGTCTGCGTCTAGGTTGTTCGTCATATCTAATGCTTTATGGCAGAAAACTACTCTTCTGATTTTGAAGTCTGTTACTTTGTGGCCGAAATCGATGGGTTTCTGCTGCAAGTCTGCGGATTCATACCATAATAGTGTACTTTCGAGCTGAACTCTCCTGTTTTTTGGTGTATATCTATGTTTTTCATCATATCTACTGCTTTATGGGAGATAACTACTGTTCTGATTTTGAACTCTGGTACTTTGTTGCCAAAATCTATGTGTTTCTGCTGGAAGTCAGCAGATTCATACTGTAATTGTGTGGTTTCGAGCTGAACACTCCTGTTTTTTGGTGTACATCTGGGTTTTTCATCATATCTACTGCTTTATGGGAGATAACTACTGTTCTGATTTTGAACTCTGGTACTTTGTTGCCAAAATCTATGTGTTTCTGCTGGAAGTCTACAGATTCATACTGTAATTGTGTGGTTTCGAGCTGAACACTCCTGGTTTTTGGTGTACATATAGGTTTTTCATCATATCTAATGATTATGGCAGAAAACTACTGTTCTGATTTTGAACTCTGCTACATTGTTGCCGAAATCGATGTGATTCTACAGGAAGTCTACTGATTCATACCATAATAGTGCACTTTCGAGCTGAACACTTCTGTTTTCTGGTGTACATGTTGGCTGTTCATCATATCTACTGATTTATGGGAGGAAACTACTGTTCTGATTTTGAACTCTGCTACTTTGTTGCCAAAATCGATGTGTTTCTTCTGGAAGTCTACTGATTCATGCCATAATAGTGTACTTTCGAGCTGAACACTCCTGTTTTTTTGGTATACATGTTGGTTGTTCATCATATCTAATGCTTTATGGGAGAAAACTACTGTTCTGATTTTGAACTCTGCTACTTTGTTGCCAAAATCGATGTGATTCTCCTGTAAGTCTACTCATTCATAGTGTAATTGTGCGCTTTCGAGCTGAACACTTCTGTTTTCTGGTGTACATGTTGGTTGTTCATCATATCTACTGCTTTATGGGGGAAAATTACTATTCTGATTTTGAACTCTGCTACTTTGTTGCCAAAATCGATGTGTTTCTGCTGGAAGTCTACTGATTCATACCATAATAGTGTACTTTCGAGATGAACACTCCTGTTTTTTTGGTGTACATCTAGGTTTTTCATCATATCAACTGCTTTATGGGAGAAAACTACTGTTCTGATTTTGAACTCTGGTACTTTGTTGCCAAAATCTATGTGTTTCTGCTGGAAGTCAGCAGATTCATACTGTAATTGTGTGGTTTCGAGCTGAACACTCCTGTGTTTTGGTGTACATCTGGGTTTTTCATCATATCTACTGCTTTATGGGAGATAACTACTGTTCTGATTTTGAGCTCTGGTACTTTGTTGCCAAAATCTATGTGTTTCTGCTGGAAGTCTACAGATTCATACTGTAATTGTGTGGTTTCGAGCTGAACACTCCTGGTTTTTGGTGTACATCTAGGTTTTTCATCATATCTAATGAATTATGGGAGAAAACTACTGTTCTGATTTTGAACTCTTCTACTTTGTTGCCAAAATCGATGTGTTTCTACTAGAAGTCTACTGCTTCACACTGTAATTGTGTGCTTTCGAGTTGAACACTTCTGTTTTGTGGTCTACGTCTAGGTTGTTCATCATATCTAATGCTTTATGGCAGAAAACTACTGTTCTGATTTTGAACTCTGCTACTTTGTTGCCATAATTGATGTGATTCTACTGGAAGATTACTGATTCATACTGTAATTGTGTGCTCTCCAGCTGAACACTCCTGTTTTTCGGTGTACATCTAGGTTTGTCATCATATCTAATGATTTATGGGAGAAAACTACTGTTCTGATTTTGAACTCTGCTACTTTGTTGCCAAAATCGATGTGTTTCTGCTGGAAGTCTGCTGATTCATACCATAATAGTGTCCTTTCGAGATGAACACTCCTGGGTTTTGGTGCACGACTAGGTTTTTCATCATATCTACTGATTTTTTGGAGAAAACTGCTGTTCTAATTTTGAACTCTGCTACTTTTTTACCAAAATCGATGCATTTCTGCTGGAAGTCTACTGATTCATACTGTAATTGTGTAGTTTTAGCTGAACACTCCTGTTTTTTGCTGTACGTCTAGGTTGTTCATCATATCTAATGATTTATGGGAGAAAACTACTGTTCTGATTCTGAACTCTGCTACTTTGTTGCCAAAATCGATGTGTTTCAGGAGGAAGTCTACTGATTCATACGGCAATTGTGTGCTTTCGAGTTGAACACTTCTGTTTTGTGATCTACGTCTAGGTTGTTCATCATATCTACTGCTTTATGGGAGAAAACTACTGTTCTGATTTTGAACTCTGCTACTTTGTTGCCAAAATCGATGTGATTCTACTGCAAGATTACTGATTCATACTGTAATTGTGTGCTCTCCAGCTGAACACTCATGTTTTTCGGTGTACATCTAGGTTTGTCGTCATATCTAGTGATTTATGGGAGAAAACTACTGTTCTGATTTTGAACTCTGCTACTTTGTTGTCAAAATCTATGTGTTTCTGCTGGAAGTCTACAGATTCATACTGTAATTGTGTACTCTCCACATGAACACTCCTTTTTTTTGGTGTATATCTAAGTTGTTCATCGTATCTAATGATTTATGGGAGAAAACTACTGTTCTGATTTTGAACTCTGCTACTTTGTTGCCAAAATCGATGTGATTCTGCTGGAAGTCTACTAATTCATACTATAATTGTGTGCTCCCCCGCTGAATACTCCTGTTTTTTGGTGTACATCTAAGTTTTTCATCATATCTAATGATTTATGGCAGAATACTACTGTTCTGATTTTGAACTCTGCTACTTTGTTGCCAAAATCGATGTGATTCTCCTGGAAGTCTACTGATTCATACTGTAATTGTGCGGTTTCGAGCTGAACAGTTCTGTTTTCTGGTGTACATGTTGGTTGTTCATCATATCTACTGCCTTATGGGGGAAAACTACTGTTCTGATTTTGAACTCTGCTACTTTGTTGCCAAAATCGATGTGATTCTACTGGAAGTGCGCTTTCGAGCTAAACACTTCTGTTTTCTGGTGTACATGTTGGTTGTTCATCATATCTACTGCTTTATGGGGGAAAACTACTGTTCTGATTTTGAACTCTGCTACTTTGTTGCCGAAATCTATGTGAGTCTACTGGAAGATTACTGATTCATACTGTAATTGTGTGGTTTCGAGCTGAACACACATGTTTTTTGGTGTACAGCTAGGTTTGTCACCATATCTAATGATTTATGGGAGAAAACTACTGTTCTGATTTTGAACTCTGCTACTTTCTTGCCAAAATCGATGTGATTCAGCTGGAAGTCTACTGATTCTCACTCTAATTGTGTGCTTTCGAGTTGAACACTTCTGTTTTGTGGTCTGCGTCTAGGTTGTTCGTCATATCTAATGCTTTATGGCAGAAAACTACTCTTCTGATTTTGAAGTCTGTTACTTTGTGGCCGAAATCGATGTGTTTCTGCTGCAAGTCTGCGGATTCATACCATAATAGTGTACTTTCGAGCTGAACTCTCCTGTTTTTTGGTGTATATCTATGTTTTTCATCATATCTACTGATTTATGGGAGAAAAGTACTGTTCTGATTTTGAACTCTGCTACTTTGTTGCCAAAATCGATGTGTTTCTGCTGGAAGTCTACTGATTCATACCATAATAGTGTACTTTCGAGATGAACACTCCTGTTTTTTGGTGTACATCTTGGTTTTTCATCATATCTACTGCTTTATGGGAGAAAACTACTGTTCTGATTTTGAACTCTGCTACTTTGTTGCCAAAATCTATGTGTTTCTGCTGGAAGTCTACAGATTCATACTGTAATTGTGTGGTTTCGAGCTGAACACTCCTGGTTTTTGGTGTACATATAGGTTTTTCATCATATCTAATGATTATGGCAGAAAACTACTGTTCTGATTTTGAACTCTGCTACATTGTTGCCGAAATCGATGTGATTCTACAGGAAGTCTACTGATTCATACCATAATAGTGCACTTTCGAGCTGAACACTTCTGTTTTCTGGTGTACATGTTGGCTGTTCATCATATCTACTGATTTATGGGAGGAAACTACTGTTCTGATTTTGAACTCTGCTACTTTGTTGCCAAAATCGATGTGTTTCTTCTGGAAGTCTACTGATTCATGCCATAATAGTGTACTTTCGAGATGAACACTCCTGTTTTTTTGGTATACATGTTGGTTGTTCATCATATCTAATGCTTTATGGGAGAAAACTACTGTTCTGATTTTGAACTCTGCTACTTTGTTGCCAAAATCTATGTGATTCTACTGGAAGATTACTGATTCATACTGTAATTGTGTGGTTTCGAGCTGAACACACATGTTTTTTGGTGTACATCTAGGTTTGTCACCATATCTAATGATTTATGGGAGAAAACTACTGTTCTGATTTTGAACTCTGCTACTTTCTTTCCAAAATCGATGTGATTCAGCTGGAAGTCTACTGATTCTCACTCTAATTGTGTGCTTTCGAGTTGAACACTTCTGTTTTGTGGTCTGCGTCTAGGTTGTTCGTCATATCTAATGCTTTATGGCAGAAAACTACTGTTCTGATTTTGAAGTCTGTTACTTTGTGGCCGAAATCGATGTGTTTCTGCTGCAAGTCTGCGGATTCATACCATAATAGTGTACTTTCGAGCTGAACTCTCCTGTTTTTTGGTGTATATCTATGTTTTTCATCATATATACGGATTTATGGGAGAAAAGTACTCTTCTGATTTTGAACTCTGCTACTTTGTTGCCAAAATCGATGTGTTTCTACTAGAAGTCTACTGCTTCACACTGTAATTGTGTGCTTTCGAGTTGAACACTTCTGTTTTGTGGTCTACGTCTAGGTTGTTCATCATATCTAATGCTTTATGGCAGAAAACTACTGTTCTGATTTTGAACTCTGCTACTTTGTTGCCATAATTGATGTGATTCTACTGGAAGATTACTGATTCATACTGTAATTGTGTGCTCTCCAGCTGAACACTCCTGTTTTTCGGTGTACATCTAGGTTTGTCATCATATCTACTGATTTATGGGAGAAAACTACTGTTCTGATTTTGAACTCTGCTACTTTGTTGCCAAAATCGATGTGTTTCTGCTGGAAGTCTGCTGATTCATACCATAATAGTGTCCTTTCGAGATGAACACTCCTGGGTTTTGGTGCACGACTAGGTTTTTCATCATATCTACTGATTTTTTGGAGAAAACTGCTCTTCTAATTTTGAACTCTGCTACTTTTTTACCAAAATCGATGCATTTCTGCTGGAAGTCTACTGATTCATACCATAATAGTGTACTTTCGAGATGAACACTCCTGTTTTTTTGGTGTACATCTAGGTTTTTCATCATATCAACTGCTTTATGGGAGAAAACTACTGTTCTGATTTTGAACTCTGGTACTTTGTTGCCAGAATCTATGTGTTTCTGCTGGAAGTCTACAGATTCATACTGTAATTGTGTGGTTACGAGCTGAACACTCCTGTTTTTTGGTGTACATCTAGGTTTTTCATCATATCTAATGATTATGGCAGAAAACTACTGTTCTGATTTTGTACTTTGCTACTTTGTTGCCAAAATAGATGCGATTCTACTGGAAGTCTACTGATTATTACTGTAATTTTGTGGTATCGAGCAGAACACTTCTGTTTTCTGGTGTACATGATGGTTGTTCATCATATCTACTGCTTTATGGGAGATAACTACTGTTCTGATTTTGAACTCTGGTACTTTGTTGCCAAAATCTATGTGTTTCTGCTGGAAGTCAGCAGATTCATACTGTAATTGTGTGGTTTCGAGCTGAACACTCCTGTTTTTTGGTGTACATCTGGGTTTTTCATCATATCTACTGCTTTATGGGAGATAACTACTGTTCTGATTTTGAACTCTGGTACTTTGTTGCCAAAATCTATGTGTTTCTGCTGGAAGTCTACTGATTCATACTGTAATTGTGTGGTTTCGAGCTGAACACTTCTGTTTTCTGGTGTACATGTTGGCTGTTCATCATATCTACTGATTTATGGGAGGAAACTACTGTTCTGATTTTGAACTCTGCTACTTTGTTGCCAAAATCGATGTGTTTCTTCTGGAAGTCTACTGATTCATGCCATAATAGTGTAATTTCGAGATGAACACTCCTGGTTTTTTGGTATACATGTTGGTTGTTCATCATATCTACTGCTTTATGGGAGAAAACTACTGTTCTGATTTTGAACTCTGCTACTTTGTTGCCAAAATCGATGTGATTCTCCTGTAAGTCTACTCATTCATAGTGTAATTGTGCGCTTTCGAGCTGAACACTTGTGTTTTCTGGTGTACATGTTGGTTGTTCATCATATCTACTGCTTTATGGGGGAAAACTACTATTCTGATTTCGAACTCTGCTACTTTGTTGCCAAAATCGATGTGTTTCTGCTGGAAGTCTACTGATTCATGCCATAATAGTGTACTTTCGGGATGAACACTCCTGTTTTTTTGGTGTACATCTAGGTTTTTCATCATATCTACTGATTTATGGGAGATAACTACTGTTCTGATTTTGAACTCTGCTACTTTTTTACCAAAATCGATGCATTTCTGCTGGAAGTCTACTGATTCATACTGTAATTGTGTAGTTTTAGCTGAACACTCCTGTTTTTTGCTGTACGTCTAGGTTGTTCATCATATCTAATGATTTATGGGAGAAAACTACTGTTCTGATTCTGAACTCTGCTACTTTGTTGCCAAAATCGATGTGTTTCAGGAGGAAGTCTACTGATTCATACGGCAATTGTGTGCTTTCGAGTTGAACACTTCTGTTTTGTGGTCTACGTCTAGGTTGTTCATCATATCTAATGCTTTATGGCAGAAAACTACTGTTCTGATTTTGAACTCTGCTACTTTGTTGCCAAAATCGATGTGATTCTACTGCAAGATTACTGATTCATACTGTAATTGTGTGCTCTCCAGCTGAACACTCATGTTTTTCGGTGTACATCTAGGTTTGTCGTCATATCTAATGATTTATGGGAGAAAACTACTGTTCTGATTTTGAACTCTGCTACTTTGTTGTCAAAATCTATGTGTTTCTGCTGGAAGTCTACAGATTCATACTGTAATTGTGTACTCTCCACATGAACACTCCTTTTTTTTGGTGTATATCTAAGTTGTTCATCGTATCTAATGATTTATGGGAGAAAACTACTGTTCTGATTTTGAACTCTGCTACTTTGTTGCCAAAACTGATGTGATTCTGCTGGAAGTCTACTAATTCATACTATAATTGTGTGCTCCCCGGCTGAATACTCCTGTTTTTTGGTGTACATCTAAGTTTTTCATCATATCTAATGATTTATGGCAGAATACTACTGTTCTGATTTTGAACTCTGCTACTTAGTTGCCAAAATCGATGTGATTCTCCTGGAAGTCTACTGATTCATACTGTAATTGTGCGGTTTCGAACTGAACAGTTCTGTTTTCTGGTGTACATGTTTGTTGTTCATCATATCTACTGCCTTATGGGGGAAAACTACTGTTCTGATTTTGAACTCTGCTACTTTGTTGCCAAAATCGATGTGTTTCTACTGGAAGTGCGCTTTCGAGCTAAACACTTCTGTTTTCTGGTGTACATGTTGGTTGTTCATCATATCTACTGCTTTATGGGGGAAAACTACTGTTCTGATTTTGAACTCTGCTACTTTGTTGCCGAAATCTATGTGATTCTACTGGAAGATTACTGATTCATACTGTAATTGTGTGGTTTCGAGCTGAACACACATGTTTTTTGGTGTACAGCTAGGTTTGTCACCATATCTAATGATTTATGGGAGAAAACTACTGTTCTGATTTTGAACTCTGCTACTTTCTTGCCAAAATCGATGTGATTCAGCTGGAAGTCTACTGATTCTCACTCTAATTGTGTGCTTTCGAGTTGAACACTTCTGTTTTGTGGTCTACGTCTAGGTTGTTCGTCATATCTAATGCTTTATGGCAGAAAACTACTCTTCTGATTTTGAAGTCTGTTACTCTGTGGCCGAAATCGATGTGTTTCTGCTGCAAGTCTGCGGATTCATACCATAATAGTGTACTTTCGAGCTGAACTCTCCTGTTTTTTGGTGTATATCTATGTTTTTCATCATATATACGGATTTATGGGAGAAAAGTACTCTTCTGATTTTGAACTCTGCTACTTTGTTGCCAAAATCGATGTGTTTCTGCTGGAAGTCTACTGATTCATACCATAATAGTGTACTTCCGAGATGAACACTCCTGGTTTTTTGGTGTACATCTAGGTTTTTCATCATATCAACTGCTTTATGGGAGAAAACTACTCTTCTGATTTTGAACTCTGGTACTTTGTTGCCAAAATCTATGTGTTTCTGCTGGAAGTCAGCAGATTCATACTGTAATTGTGTGGTTTCGAGCTGAACACTCCTGTTTTTTGGTGTACATCTGGGTTTTTCATCATATCTACTGCTTTATGGGAGATAACTACTGTTCTGATTTTGAGCTCTGGTACTTTGTTGCCAAAATCTATGTGTTTCTGCTGGAAGTCTACAGATTCATACTGTAATTGTGTGGTTTCGAGCTGAACACTCCTGGTTTTTGGTGTACATCTAGGTTTTTCATCATATCTAATGAATTATGGGAGAAAACTACTGTTCTGATTTTGAACTCTTCTACTTTGTTGCCAAAATCGATGTGTTTCTACTAGAAGTCTACTGCTTCACACTGTAATTGTGTGCTTTCGAGTTGAACACTTCTGTTTTGTGGTCTACGTCTAGGTTGTTCATCATATCTAATGCTTTATGGCAGAAAACTACTGTTCTGATTTTGAACTCTGCTACTTTGTTGCCATAATTGATGTGATTCTACTGGAAGATTACTGATTCATACTGTAATTGTGTGCTCTCCAGCTGAACACTCCTGTTTTTCGGTGTACATCTAGGTTTGTCATCATATCTACTGATTTATGGGAGAAAACTACTGTTCTGATTTTGAACTCTGCTACTTTGTTGCCAAAATCGATGTGTTTCTGCTGGAAGTCTGCTGATTCATACCATAATAGTGTCCTTTCGAGATGAACACTCCTGGGTTTTGGTGCACGACTAGGTTTTTCATCATATCTACTGATTTTTTGGAGAAAACTGCTGTTCTAATTTTGAACTCTGCTACTTTTTTACCAAAATCGATGCATTTCTGCTGGAAGTCTACTGATTCATACTGTAATTGTGTAGTTTTAGCTGAACACTCCTGTTTTTTGCTGTACGTCTAGGTTGTTCATCATATCTAATGATTTATGGGAGAAAACTACTGTTCTGATTCTGAACTCTGCTACTTTGTTGCCAAAATCGATGTGTTTCAGGAGGAAGTCTACTGATTCATACGGCAATTGTGTGCTTTCGAGTTGAACACTTCTGTTTTGTGATCTACGTCTAGGTTGTTCATCATATCTACTGCTTTATGGGAGAAAACTACTGTTCTGATTTTGAACTCTGCTACTTTGTTGCCAAAATCGATGTGATTCTACTGCAAGATTACTGATTCATACTGTAATTGTGTGCTCTCCAGCTGAACACTCATGTTTTTCGGTGTACATCTAGGTTTGTCGTCATATCTAGTGATTTATGGGAGAAAACTACTGTTCTGATTTTGAACTCTGCTACTTTGTTGTCAAAATCTATGTGTTTCTGCTGGAAGTCTACAGATTCATACTGTAATTGTGTACTCTCCACATGAACACTCCTTTTTTTTGGTGTATATCTAAGTTGTTCATCGTATCTAATGATTTATGGGAGAAAACTACTGTTCTGATTTTGAACTCTGCTACTTTGTTGTCAAAATCTATGTGTTTCTGCTGGAAGTCTACTAATTCATACTATAATTGTGTGCTCCCCCGCTGAATACTCCTGTTTTTTGGTGGCCGAGAAGAAAATTTATCAAAAATAGATATTTTTTATTTTTGCAAAACCCGCCCCCACAACTATATATACAAAGATTAATTTCGTTTGATAAACAGGTTAAGTTGCATGAGAATTCTACGAGGATACCATTAATAATCTGACTATATATATTTGGAAGTCAGTTTTTGGAAAAGGCTTTAGCTATTAATTAATAGCGGTTTTCTTACTAAATTAAGCTAAGCCAAATAACTCACTCAGGCTGGCTCGTGCGGTCTGTCTTCCTCCTCCAGCGGCTGCAGGAGTCGTTAAGGGTCGTTAAGGGTCGTTAGGCAGACAAAGGTGTGTGCCTAACACCAAAGCAAGTCCTTAGTCTCTCCGCAGTCCAGGCACAGGAGAGTGAGCGAACTCGTCCAGGCACAGGCAAAATCCAAAACGGGAACCCCAAAGGCGGGAAGACCCCCAATATTTATACCCTTCGCTAGACAAAGGGCAGAGTTACCACACTTTAGGCGCGAAAGCGCACGGCCAATCCCAGCCTGGCTCCAGCGCGGGAACTCACGGGGCAGTCGCCGCCCCCTTCTCGGCTGCAGGGCAGGCGAGGGGGGGGAAACCAGGCGGCTTTTCCCCTTTCCCCCCGAAGTCCGGGCAGGAGAGGAATTTAGGGGTACAGGACTCCAGGACATCCCACCCCGGTGGTAATGAGCATCTTTGTCTAGAACTTGAGTGAGAAGTGATCCCCCTTCAATTTAGGAACCTATTAATATATACATATGGCTTAGCCTTTTCCAACATTAACAATATGTAACACATTAATCGCCCCAACAATATTTAACAATACTTAACAAGGCTTAACAATAGCCCAAACAGTATTAAATAAAGCTACACAGTCAATTTGAAGATTGCTCTGTTCCTGGTAGAGCAACCAAGTTCATGGCAGAGCCTTAGATGCTCTGAGTCCATGGCAGGAGGTCACAGTCCGTGGGTCCGGATGCCATCATCCACTGGCCACCCCGGTGATATGACTCCATCTCTCGTGTAGCTGGTTCTCCTTTTCCCAGGTGCTGGTCAGGTGGTCAGGAACTGGTCCTCTGCCTCGACCTTAACCTGTAAGGAGATAAAACCTGCCTCGGCCTATAAAGGCCAGGCTTAGCAATTAATAATTGGGGACGATCCACCGTGCACTAATCCGGTGGCCTTTTGTACTGGGGCAGGTGGTCAGTGACCACGTGGCTCATCTAGGCAGCAGGTCTTTATTCTGGGGGCTTCTGTAGCTCTCCCCGTGACTGCTGACCATTAAAAGCTGCCGAGCCACTATTACACTAATTCAGTGTTTTGCCTCCCGTGTGGGAGACGAGAAAGGGTTAACCTTTCTGTCTGGGGACGAGCTGCAGTTCCCAGCGGGGGGGCTGCCGCTTCTGGGCGAGCCACTTCGGGAGCCACCGCTGGGCTTCTCGCGGCTGCCTCTGGGTTTTGCAGCCGATTTCTGAAGGCACCGCACTAGATCCTTCAGCTGCCAATCTGCCAGCTGCCTTAAAACAGTCTTTGGTACCCCTAAAGTCAGGGCTTGTCTATACCAGCTGTTCTTTTCTCTGGGTCTCCAGTCACTCTGTTGGTTTCTGCCCCTTTCCCTCGGGGAGAAGCCTGAAGGACCCGTCCCCCTGGGGGGGCAGTCCTGCACTGGCCGGACCTGCCTGCGCAGAGTCCTGGGATTTTCTGGGGGAGAAGCACGAGACTGTCTCTCCCCAGCCCCTTTTCCTTCAGGAGACCCAAACCCAAACTGCAGCCCGTGGGCATTCAAGTCAGTTAACAGTTCAGCCCAAGTCATTACGTGCTCTTTAGCACCATCGTTCTCTGCATTTTCTCCAAGCACACGTTCAATTTTCTCAACATTCTTCATTAGTTGGATTTGCAGAGTTGCTGGCAAACCCTTCATAATAGGGTGCAGTCTCTCCGGGTCCACAGGGGCATAAAATGGGCAATCATAATGTCCCTTATCATAGATAGCCTGGACACAGGCAAGTCTGCGGAGAGCAGTGATGAGCTCAGAGGAGCTGGTGACTCTTAGTTCCGTCGGCTCCCCCCGGTAGGCTGGACGGACACTGCTTGCCCAGTAGGCTATCCGAGCGGTGAGGCTGTGTGTCCCCTCGGGTTCACGTGTCAGGAACACATCGTCCCCCCAGTCTCCAGCAGCTTCCTGCGAGTCTAGAAGGACCCGGTCCCCACCGGCTCGGGACACTCGATACACATAGTCAGCGACTGAGTCCCCAGGATCTCTCGCATATTTGACTTGTAAGTCACTGAGCTGTGCATCTGTAAACTGTTTTTTGATCACGGTGGTCCCTGCACCGCCTTTTCTGCCCTTCACGGACTCAGTCCTGATCACAGGCAACACGTGCCTCTGCACCGCGGCGCCCTCCTCACCGGAGCTCTCTTCTCCGCTAGCTACGGGAGAGTCCGGTCGGGACCTGCGCTTTCTGCGTGGCTTTGAGGCTTTCTGCCGCGCAGAGGCATGTGCAGAGGAATTCTCTGCGTCTCTGGCAGAGTCTTTTGTGCCTGGTTTCGGGGAACTTCTCTCCCCCGAAGAGCCCCTCGGGGCATTCTCTGCCTTTCTCCCCGATTCCCGCGAGTCACTCCATTCAAATTCAGACACGGAGACCGAAGAGGTGGTGTCTGCAGGCGTTACAAGCCTTTCTTTCATCCGGGCAGTCAGTGCCGCGGTCAGGCTCTTTGTCTGCGCCAGCATGCTTTCCCAGATACTTTGGCATTTAGCTTTTTCGGCTAATAAATCCTTTTCCAAGGCCTGAATTCTTTTTTCATAATTTTCAAATTCGGCCAGAGTCTGGGTCACGACTGACCCCAGAACAACAGAGAAATGCTCCGTTGGAGACTCAGAAATCACAGGGTCTGAGCGCTCAGCTAATTTCTCCAGGATTTTCTCCGGATTTTTACAATTTTTCTGAGCCCAAATTAAATCAAGACCTGTGATTAGGCATCCCTTTTCTTGTAGAAATTCTATGATTGAACTACCCTGCTCGCTGCGCCATAATGTTGCGGAGGGCAGTAATAATTCGTGGCCGAGAAGAAAATTTATCAAAAATAGATATTTTTTATTTTTACAAAACCCGCCCCCACAACTATATATACAAAGATTAATTTCGTTTGATAAACAGGTTAAGTTGCATGAGAATTCTACGAGGATACCATTAATAATCTGACTATATATATTTGGAAGTCAGTTTTTGGAAAAGGCTTTAGCTATTAATTAATAGCGGTTTTCTTACTAAATTAAGCTAAGCCAAATAACTCACTCACGCTGGCTCGTGCGGTCTGTCTTCCTCCTCCAGCGGCTGCAGGAGTCGTTAAGGGTCGTTAAGGGTCGTTAGGCAGACAAAGGTGTGTGCCTAACACCAAAGCAAGTCCTTAGTCTCTCCGCAGTCCAGGCACAGGAGAGTGAGCGAACTCGTCCAGGCACAGGCAAAATCCAAAACGGGAACCCCAAAGGCGGGAAGACCCCCAATATTTATACCCTTCGCTAGACAAAGGGCAGAGTTACCACACTTTAGGCGCGAAAGCGCACGGCCAATCCCAGCCTGGCTCCAGCGCGGGAACTCACGGGGCAGTCGCCGCCCCCTTCTCGGCTGCAGGGCAGGCGAGGGGGGGGAAACCAGGCGGCTTTTCCCCTTTCCCCCCGAAGTCCGGGCAGGAGAGGAATTTAGGGGTACAGGACTCCAGGACAAACTGCTGTTCTAATTTTGAACTCTGCTACTTTTTTACCAAAATCGATGCATTTCTGCTGGAAGTCTACTGATTCATACTGTAATTGTGTAGTTTTAGCTGAACACTCCTGTTTTTTGCTGTACGTCTAGGTTGTTCATCATATCTAATGATTTATGGGAGAAAACTACTGTTCTGATTCTGAACTCTGCTACTTTGTTGCCAAAATCGATGTGTTTCAGGAGGAAGTCTACTGATTCATACGGCAATTGTGTGCTTTCGAGTTGAACACTTCTGTTTTGTGGTCTACGTCTAGGTTGTTCATCATATCTACTGCTTTATGGGAGAAAACTACTGTTCTGATTTTGAACTCTGCTACTTTGTTGCCAAAATCGATGTGATTCTACTGCAAGATTACTGATTCATACTGTAATTGTGTACTCTCCACATGAACACTCCTTTTTTTTGGTGTATATCTAAGTTGTTCATCGTATCTAATGATTTATGGGAGAAAACTACTGTTCTGATTTTGAACTCTGCTACTTTGTTGTCAAAATCTATGTGTTTCTGCTGGAAGTCTACAGATTCATACTGTAATTGTGTACTCTCCACATGAACACTCCTTTTTTTTGGTGTATATCTAAGTTGTTCATCGTATCTAATGATTTATGGGAGAAAACTACTGTTCTGATTTTGAACTCTGCTACTTTGTTGCCAAAATTGATGTGATTCTGCTGGAAGTCTACTAATTCATACTATAATTGTGTGCTCCCCCGCTGAATACTCCTGTTTTTTTGTGTACATCTAAGTTTTTCATCATATCTAATGATTTATGGCAGAATACTACTGTTCTGATTTTGAACTCTGCTACTTTGTTGCCAAAATCGATGTGATTCTCCTGGAAGTCTACTGATTCATACTGTAATTGTGCGGTTTCGAGCTGAACAGTTCTGTTTTCTGGTGTACATGTTGGTTGTTCATCATATCTACTGCCTTATGGGGGAAAACTACTGTTCTGATTTTGAACTCTGCTACTTTGTTGCCAAAATCGATGTGATTCTACTGGAAGTGCGCTTTCGAGCTAAACACTTCTGTTTTCTGGTGTACATGTTGGTTGTTCATCATATCTACTGCTTTATGGGGGAAAACTACTGTTCTGATTTTGAACTCTGCTACTTTGTTGCCGAAATCTATGTGAGTCTACTGGAAGATTACTGATTCATACTGTAATTGTGTGGTTTCGAGCTGAACACACATGTTTTTTGGTGTGCATCTAGGTTTGTCACCATATCTAATGATTTATGGGAGAAAACTACTGTTCTGATTTTGAACTCTGCTACTTTCTTGCCAAAATCGATGTGATTCAGCTGGAAGTCTACTGATTCTCACTCTAATTGTGTGCTTTCGAGTTGAACACTTCTGTTTTGTGGTCTACGTCTAGGTTGTTCGTCATATCTAATGCTTTATGGCAGAAAACTACTCTTCTGATTTTGAAGTCTGTTACTTTGTGGCCGAAATCGATGTGTTTCTGCTGCAAGTCTGCGGATTCATACCATAATAGTGTACTTTCGAGCTGAACTCTCCTGTTTTTTGGTGTATATCTATGTTTTTCATCATATCTACTGCTTTATGGGAGATAACTACTGTTCTGATTTTGAACTCTGGTACTTTGTTGCCAAAATCTATGTGTTTCTGCTGGAAGTCTACAGATTCATACTGTAATTGTGTGGTTTCGAGCTGAACACTCCTGGTTTTTGGTGTACATCTAGGTTTTTCATCATATCTAATGATTATGGCAGAAAACTACTGTTCTGATTTTGAACTCTGCTACATTGTTGCCGAAATCGATGTGATTCTACAGGAAGTCTACTGATTCATACCATAATAGTGTACTTTCGAGCTGAACACTTCTGTTTTCTGGTGTACATGTTGGCTGTTCATCATATCTACTGATTTATGGGAGGAAACTACTGTTCTGATTTTGAACTCTGCTACTTTGTTGCCAAAATCGATGTGTTTCTTCTGGAAGTCTACTGATTCATGCCATAATAGTGTACTTTCGAGATGAACACTCCTGTTTTTTTGGTATACATGTTGGTTGTTCATCATATCTAATGCTTTATGGGAGAAAACTACTGTTCTGATTTTGAACTCTGCTACTTTGTTGCCAAAATCGATGTGATTCTCCTGTAAGTCTACTCATTCATAGTGTAATTGTGCGCTTTCGAGCTGAACACTTCTGTTTTCTGGTGTACATGTTGGTTGTTCATCATATCTACTGCTTTATGGGGGAAAATTACTATTCTGATTTTGAACTCTGCTACTTTGTTGCCAAAATCGATGAGTTTCTGCTGGAAGTCTACTGATTCATGCCATAATAGTGTACCTTCGGGATGAACACTCCTGTTTTTTTGGTGTACATCTAGGTTTTTCATCATATCTACTGATTTATGGGAGATAACTACTGTTCTGATTTTGAGCTCTGGTACTTTGTTGCCAAAATCTATGTGTTTCTGCTGGAAGTCAGCAGATTCATACTGTAATTGTGTGGTTTCGAGCTGAACACTCCTGGGTTTTGGTGTACATCTAGGTTTTTCATCATATCTAATGATTACGGCAGAAAACTACTATTCTGATTTTGAACTCTGCTACTTTGTTGCCAAAATCGATGTGATTCCAGAGGAAGTCTACTGATTCATACCATAATAGTGTACTTTCGAGCTGAACACTTCTGTTTTCTGGTGTACATGTTGGCTGTTCATCATATCTACTGATTTATGGGAGGAAACTACTGTTCTGATTTTGAACTCTGCTACTTTGTTGCCAAAATCGATGTGTTTCTTCTGGAAGTCTACTGATTCATGCCATAATAGTGTACTTTCGAGATGAACACTCCTGGTTTTTTGGTATACATGTTGGTTGTTTATCATATCTACTGCTTTATGGGAGAAAACTACTGTTCTGATTTTGAACTCTGCTACTTTGTTGCCGAAATCTATGTGATTCTACTGGAAGATTACTGATTCATACAGTAATTGTGTAGTTTCGAGCTGAACACTCCTGGTTTTTGGTGTACATCTAGGTTTGTCATCATATCTAATGATTTATGGGAGATAACTACTGTTCTGATTTTGAACTCTGGTACTTTGTTGCCAAAATCGATGTGTTTCTGCTGGAAGTCAGCAGATTCATACTGTAATTGTGTGGTTTCGAGCTGAACACTCCTGTTTTTCGGTGTACATCTGGGTTTTTCATCATATCTACTGCTTTATGGGCGATAACTACTGTTCTGATTTTGAACTCTGGTACTTTGTTGCCAAAATCTCTGTGTTTCTGCTGGAAGTCTACAGATTCATACTGTAATTGTGTGGTTTCGAGCTGAACACTCCTGGTTTTTGGTGTACATGTTGGTTGTTCATCATATCTACTGATTTATGGGAGGAAACAACTGTTCTGATTTTGAACTCTGCTACTTTGTTGCCGAAATCTATGTGATTCTACTGGAAGATTACTGATTCATACAGTAATTGTGTAGTTTCGAGCTGAACACTCCTGTTTTCTGGTGTACATGTTGGCTGTTCATCATATCTACTGATTTATGGGAGGAAACTACTGTTCTGATTTTGAACTCTGCTACTTTGTTGCCAAAATCGATGTGTTTCTTCTGGAAGTCTACTGATTCATGCCATAATAGTGTACTTTCGAGATGAACACTCCTGTTTTTTTGGTATACATGTTGGTTGTTCATCATATCTAATGCTTTATGGGAGAAAACTACTGTTCTGATTTTGAACTCTGCTACTTTGTTGCCAAAATCGATGTGATTCTCCTGTAAGTCTACTCATTCATAGTGTAATTGTGCGCTTTCGAGCTGAACACTTCTGTTTTCTGGTGTACATGTTGGTTGTTCATCATATCTACTGCTTTATGGGGGAAAATTACTATTCTGATTTTGAACTCTGCTACTTTGTTGCCAAAATCGATGAGTTTCTGCTGGAAGTCTACTGATTCATGCCATAATAGTGTACCTTCGGGATGAACACTCCTGTTTTTTTGGTGTACATCTAGGTTTTTCATCATATCTACTGATTTATGGGAGATAACTACTGTTCTGATTTTGAGCTCTGGTACTTTGTTGCCAAAATCTATGTGTTTCTGCTGGAAGTCAGCAGATTCATACTGTAATTGTGTGGTTTCGAGCTGAACACTCCTGGGTTTTGGTGTACATCTAGGTTTTTCATCATATCTAATGATTACGGCAGAAAACTACTATTCTGATTTTGAACTCTGCTACTTTGTTGCCAAAATCGATGTGATTCAGCTGGAAGTCTACTGATTCTCACTCTAATTGTGTGCTTTCGAGTTGAACACTTCTGTTTTGTGGTCTACGTCTTGGTTGTTCGTCATATCTAATGCTTTATGGCAGAAAACTACTCTTCTGATTTTGAAGTCTGTTACTTTGTGGCCGAAATCGATGTGTTTCTGCTGCAAGTCTGCGGATTCATACCATAATAGTGTACTTTCGAGCTGAACTCTCCTGTTTTTTGGTGTATATCTATGTTTTTCATCATATATACGGATTTATGGGAGAAAAGTACTCTTCTGATTTTGAACTCTGCTACTTTGTTGCCAAAATCGATGTGTTTCTGCTGGAAGTCTACTGATTCATACCATAATAGTGTACTTTCGAGATGAACACTCCTGGTTTTTTGGTATACATGTTGGTTGTTCATCATATCTACTGCTTTATGGGAGAAAACTACTGTTCTGATTTTGAACTCTGCTACTTTGTTGCTGAAATCTATGTGATTCTACTGGAAGATTACTGATTCATACAGTAATTGTGTAGTTTCGAGCTGAACACTCCTGGTTTTTGGTGTACATCTAGGTTTGTCATCATATCTAATGATTTATGGGAGATAACTACTGTTCTGATTTGGAACTCTGGTACTTTGTTGCCAAAATCTATGTGTTTCTGCTGGAAGTCAGCAGATTCATACTGTAATTGTGTGGTTTCGAGCTGAACACTCCTGTTTTTCGGTGTACATCTGGGTTTTTCATCATATCTACTGCTTTATGGGCGATAACTACTGTTCTGATTTTGAACTCTGGTACTTTGTTGCCAAAATCTCTGTGTTTCTGCTGGAAGTCTACAGATTCATATTGTAATTGTGTGGTTTCGAGCTGAACACTCCTGTTTTTCGGTGTACATCTGGGTTTTTCATCATATCTACTGATTTATGGGAGGAAACTACTGTTCTGATTTTGAACTCTGCTACTTTGTTGCCAAAATCGATGTGTTTCTTCTGGAAGTCTACTGATTCATACCATAATAGTGTACTTTCGAGATGAACACTCCTGTTTTTTTGGTGTACATCTAGGTTTTTTCATCATATCAACTGCTTTATGGGAGAAAACTACTGTTCTGATTTTGAACTCTGGTACTTTGTTGCCAGAATCTATGTGTTTCTGCTGGAAGTCTACAGATTCATACTGTAATTGTGTGGTTACGAGCTGAACACTCCTGTTTTTTGGTGTACATCTAGGTTTTTCATCATATCTAATGATTATGGCAGAAAACTACTGTTCTGATTTTGTACTTTGCTACTTTGTTGCCAAAATAGATGCGATTCTACTGGAAGTCTACTGATTATTACTGTAATTTTGTGGTATCGAGCAGAACACTTCTGTTTTCTGGTGTACATGATGGTTGTTCATCATATCTACTGCTTTATGGGAGAAAACTACAGTTCTGATTTTGAACTCTGGTATTTTGTTGCCAAAATCTATGTGTTTCTGCTGGAAGTCAGCAGATTCATACTGTAATTGTGTGGTTTCGAGCTGAACACTCCTGTTTTTTGGTGTACATCTAGGTTTTTCATCATATCTAATGATTATGGCAGAAAACTACTGTTCTGATTTTGAACTCTGCTACTTTGTTGCCAAAATCGATGTGTTTCTGCTGGAAGTCTACTGATTCATACCATAATAGTGTACTTCCGAGATGAACACTCCTGGTTTTTTGGTGTACATCTAGGTTTTTCATCATATCAACTGCTTTATGGGAGAAAACTACTGTTCTGATTTTGAACTCTGGTACTTTGTTGCCAAAATCTATGTGTTTCTGCTGGAAGTCAGCAGATTCATACTGTAATTGTGTGGTTTCGAGCTGAACACTCCTGTTTTTTGGTGTACATCTGGGTTTTTCATCATATCTACTGCTTTATGGGCGATAACTACTGTTCTGATTTTGAACTCTGGTACTTTGTTGCCAAAATCTATGTGTTTCTGCTGGAAGTCTACAGATTCATACTGTAATTGTGTGGTTTCGAGCTGAACACTCCTGGTTTTTGGTGTACATGTTGGCTGTTCATCATATCTACTGATTTATGGGAGGAAACTACTGTTCTGATTTTGAACTCTGCTACTTTGTTGCCAAAATCGATGTGTTTCTTCTGGAAGTCTACTGATTCATGCCATAATAGTGTACTTTCGAGATGAACACTCCTGTTTTTTTGGTATACATGTTGGTTGTTCATCATATCTAATGCTTTATGGGAGAAAACTACTGTTCTGATTTTGAACTCTGCTACTTTGTTGCCAAAATCGATGTGATTCTCCTGTAAGTCTACTCATTCATAGTGTAATTGTGCGCTTTCGAGCTGAACACTTCTGTTTTTTGGTGTACATCAAGGTTGTTCATCATATCTAATGATTTATGGGAGAAAACTACTGTTCTGATTTTGTACTCTGCTACTTTGTTGCCAAAATCGATGTGATTCTGCTGGAAGTCTACTAATTCATACTATAATTGTGTGCTCCCCCGCTGAATACTCCTGTTTTTTGGAGTACATCTAAGTTTTTCATCATATCTAATGATTTATGGCAGAATACTACTGTTCTGATTTTGAACTCTGCTACTTTGTTGCCAAAATCGATGTGATTCTCCTGGAAGTCTACTGATTCATACTGTAATTGTGCGGTTTCGAGCTGAACAGTTCTGTTTTCTGGTGTACATGTTGGTTGTTCATCATATCTACTGCCTTATGGGGGAAAACTACTGTTCTGATTTTGAACTCTGCTACTTTGTTGCCAAAATCGATGTGATTCTACTGGAAGTGCGCTTTCGAGCTAAACACTTCTGTTTTCTGGTGTACATGTTGGTTGTTCATCATATCTACTGCTTTATGGGGGAAAACTACTGTTCTGATTTTGAACTCTGCTACTTTGTTGCCGAAATCTATGTGAGTCTACTGGAAGATTACTGATTCATACTGTAATTGTGTGGTTTCGAGCTGAACACACATGTTTTTTGGTGTACATCTAGGTTTGTCACCATATCTAATGATTTATGGGAGAAAACTACTGTTCTGATTTTGAACTCTGCTACTTTCTTTCCAAAATCGATGTGATTCAGCTGGAAGTCTACTGATTCTCACTCTAATTGTGTGCTTTCGAGTTGAACACTTCTGTTTTGTGGTCTGCGTCTAGGTTGTTCGTCATATCTAATGCTTTATGGCAGAAAACTACTCTTCTGATTTTGAAGTCTGTTACTTTGTGGCCGAAATCGATGGGTTTCTGCTGCAAGTCTGCGGATTCATACCATAATAGTGTACTTTCGAGCTGAACTCTCCTGTTTTTTGGTGTATATCTATGTTTTTCATCATATCTACTGCTTTATGGGAGATAACTACTGTTCTGATTTTGAACTCTGGTACTTTGTTGCCAAAATCTATGTGTTTCTGCTGGAAGTCAGCAGATTCATACTGTAATTGTGTGGTTTCGAGCTGAACACTCCTGTTTTTTGGTGTACATCTGGGTTTTTCATCATATCTACTGCTTTATGGGAGATAACTACTGTTCTGATTTTGAACTCTGGTACTTTGTTGCCAAAATCTATGTGTTTCTGCTGGAAGTCTACAGATTCATACTGTAATTGTGTGGTTTCGAGCTGAACACTTCTGTTTTCTGGTGTACATGTTGGCTGTTCATCATATCTACTGATTTATGGGAGGAAACTACTGTTCTGATTTTGAACTCTGCTACTTTGTTGCCAAAATCGATGTGTTTCTTCTGGAAGTCTACTGATTCATGCCATAATAGTGTACTTTCGAGATGAACACTCCTGGTTTTTTGGTATACATGTTGGTTGTTCATCATATCTACTGCTTTATGGGAGAAAACTACTGTTCTGATTTTGAACTCTGCTACTTTGTTGCCAAAATCAATGTGATTCTCCTGTAAGTCTACTCATTCATAGTGTAATTGTGCGCTTTCGAGCTGAACACTTGTGTTTTCTGGTGTACATGTTGGTTGTTCATCATATCTACTGCTTTATGGGGGAAAACTACTATTCTGATTTCGAACTCTGCTACTTTGTTGCCAAAATCGATGTGTTTCTGCTGGAAGTCTACTGATTCATGCCATAATAGTGTACTTTCGGGATGAACACTCCTGTTTTTTTGGTGTACATCTAGGTTTTTCATCATATCTACTGATTTATGGGAGATAACTACTGTTCTGATTTTGAACTCTGCTACTTTTTTACCAAAATCGATGCATTTCTGCTGGAAGTCTACTGATTCATACTGTAATTGTGTAGTTTTAGCTGAACACTCCTGTTTTTTGCTGTACGTCTAGGTTGTTCATCATATCTAATGATTTATGGGAGAAAACTACTGTTCTGATTCTGAACTCTGCTACTTTGTTGCCAAAATCGATGTGTTTCAGGAGGAAGTCTACTGATTCATACGGCAATTGTGTGCTTTCGAGTTGAACACTTCTGTTTTGTGGTCTACGTCTAGGTTGTTCATCATATCTAATGCTTTATGGCAGAAAACTACTGTTCTGATTTTGAACTCTGCTACTTTGTTGCCAAAATCGATGTGATTCTACTGCAAGATTACTGATTCATACTGTAATTGTGTGCTCTCCAGCTGAACACTCATGTTTTTCGGTGTACATCTAGGTTTGTCGTCATATCTAATGATTTATGGGAGAAAACTACTGTTCTGATTTTGAACTCTGCTACTTTGTTGTCAAAATCTATGTGTTTCTGCTGGAAGTCTACAGATTCATACTGTAATTGTGTACTCTCCACATGAACACTCCTTTTTTTTGGTGTATATCTAAGTTGTTCATCGTATCTAATGATTTATGGGAGAAAACTACTGTTCTGATTTTGAACTCTGCTACTTTGTTGCCAAAATCTATGTGTTTCTGCTGGAAGTCTGCTGATTCATACTGTAATTGTGTGGTTTCGAGCTGAACACTCCTGTTTTTTGGTGTACATCTTGGTTTTTCATCATATCTAATGCTTTATGGGAGAAAACTACTGTTCTGATTTTGAACTCTGCTACTTTGTTGCCAAAATCGATGTGATTCTCCTGGAAGTCTACTGATTCATACTGTAATTGTGCGGTTTCGAGCTGAACACTTCTGTTTTCTGGTGTACATGTTGGTTGTTCATCATATCTACTGCTTTATGGGAGAAAACTACTGTTCTGATTTTGAACTCTGCTACTTTGTTGCCAAAATCGATGTGTTTCTTCTGGAAGTCTACTGATTCATGCCATAATAGTGTACTTTCGAGATGAACACTCCTGTTTTTTGGTGTACATGTTGGTTGTTCATCATATCTAATGCTTTATGGGAGAAAACTACTGTTCTGATTTTGAACTCTGCTACTTTGTTGCCGAAATCTATGTGATTCTACTGGAAGATTACTGATTCATACTGTAATTGTGTGGTTTCGAGCTGAACACACATGTTTTTTGGTGTACATCTAGGTTTGTCACCATATCTAATGATTTATGGGAGAAAACTACTGTTCTGATTTTGAACTCTGCTACTTTGTTTCCAAAATCGATGTGTTTCAGCTGGAAGTCTACTGATTCTCACTCTAATTGTGTGCTTTCGAGTTGAACACTTCTGTTTTGTGGTCTACGTCTAGGTTGTTCGTCATATCTAATGCTTTATGGCAGAAAACTACTCTTCTGATTTTGAAGTCTGTTACTTTGTGGCCGAAATCGATGTGTTTCTGCTGCAAGTCTGCGGATTCATACCATAATAGTGTACTTTCGAGCTGAACTCTCCTGTTTTTTGGTGTATATCTATGTTTTTCATCATATCTACGGATTTATGGGAGAAAAGTACTCTTCTGATTTTGAACTCTGCTACTTTGTTGCCAAAATCGATGTGTTTCTGCTGGAAGTCTACTGATTCATACCATAATAGTGTACTTTCGAGATGAACACTCCTGTTTTTTTGGTGTACATCTAGGTTTTTCATCATATCAACTGCTTTATGGGAGAAAACTACTGTTCTGATTTTGAACTCTGGTACTTTGTTGCCAAAATCTATGTGTTTCTGCTGGAAGTCAGCAGATTCATACTGTAATTGTGTGGTTTCGAGCTGAACACTCCTGTTTTTTGGTGTACATCTGGGTTTTTCATCATATCTACTGCTTTATGGGAGATAACTACTGTTCTGATTTTGAGCTCTGGTACTTTGTTGCCAAAATCTATGTGTTTCTGCTGGAAGTCTACAGATTCATACTGTAATTGTGTGGTTTCGAGCTGAACACTCCTGGTTTTTGGTGTACATCTAGGTTTTTCATCATATCTAATGAATTATGGGAGAAAACTACTGTTCTGATTTTGAACTCTTCTACTTTGTTGCCAAAATCGATGTGTTTCTACTAGAAGTCTACTGCTTCACACTGTAATTGTGTGCTTTCGAGTTGAACACTTCTGTTTTGTGGTCTACGTCTAGGTTGTTCATCATATCTAATGCTTTATGGCAGAAAACTACTGTTCTGATTTTGAACTCTGCTACTTTGTTGCCATAATTGATGTGATTCTACTGGAAGATTACTGATTCATACTGTAATTGTGTGCTCTCCAGCTGAACACTCCTGTTTTTCGGTGTACATCTAGGTTTGTCATCATATCTAATGATTTATGGGAGAAAACTACTGTTCTGATTTTGAACTCTGCTACTTTGTTGCCAAAATCGATGTGTTTCTGCTGGAAGTCTGCTGATTCATACCATAATAGTGTCCTTTCGAGATGAACACTCCTGGGTTTTGGTGCACGACTAGGTTTTTCATCATATCTACTGATTTTTTGGAGAAAACTGCTGTTCTAATTTTGAACTCTGCTACTTTTTTACCAAAATCGATGCATTTCTGCTGGAAGTCTACTGATTCATACTGTAATTGTGTAGTTTTAGCTGAACACTCCTGTTTTTTGCTGTACGTCTAGGTTGTTCATCATATCTAATGATTTATGGGAGAAAACTACTGTTCTGATTCTGAACTCTGCTACTTTGTTGCCAAAATCGATGTGTTTCAGGAGGAAGTCTACTGATTCATACGGCAATTGTGTGCTTTCGAGTTGAACACTTCTGTTTTGTGATCTACGTCTAGGTTGTTCATCATATCTACTGCTTTATGGGAGAAAACTACTGTTCTGATTTTGAACTCTGCTACTTTGTTGCCAAAATCGATGTGATTCTACTGCAAGATTACTGATTCATACTGTAATTGTGTGCTCTCCAGCTGAACACTCATGTTTTTCGGTGTACATCTAGGTTTGTCGTCATATCTAGTGATTTATGGGAGAAAACTACTGTTCTGATTTTGAACTCTGCTACTTTGTTGTCAAAATCTATGTGTTTCTGCTGGAAGTCTACAGATTCATACTGTAATTGTGTACTCTCCACATGAACACTCCTTTTTTTTGGTGTATATCTAAGTTGTTCATCGTATCTAATGATTTATGGGAGAAAACTACTGTTCTGATTTTGAACTCTGCTACTTTGTTGTCAAAATCTATGTGTTTCTGCTGGAAGTCTACAGATTCATACTGTAATTGTGTACTCTCCACATGAACACTCCTTTTTTTTGGTGTATATCTAAGTTGTTCATCGTATCTAATGATTTATGGGAGAAAACTACTGTTCTGATTTTGAACTCTGCTACTTTGTTGCCAAAATCGATGTGATTCTGCTGGAAGTCTACTAATTCATACTATAATTGTGTGCTCCCCCGCTGAATACTCCTGTTTTTTGGAGTACATCTAAGTTTTTCATCATATCTAATGATTTATGGCAGAATACTACTGTTCTGATTTTGAACTCTGCTACTTAGTTGCCAAAATCGATGTGATTCTCCTGGAAGTCTACTGATTCATACTGTAATTGTGCGGTTTCGAGCTGAACAGTTCTGTTTTCTGGTGTACATGTTGGTTGTTCATCATATCTACTGCCTTATGGGGGACAACTACTGTTCTGATTTTGAACTCTGCTACTTTGTTGCCAAAATCGATGTGATTCTACTGGAAGTGCGCTTTCGAGCTAAACACTTCTGTTTTCTGGTGTACATGTTGGTTGTTCATCATATCTACTGCTTTATGGGGGAAAACTACTGTTCTGATTTTGAACTCTGCTACTTTGTTGCCGAAATCTATGTGAGTCTACTGGAAGATTACTGATTCATACTGTAATTGTGTGGTTTCGAGCTGAACACACATGTTTTTTGGTGTACATCTAGGTTTGTCACCATATCTAATGATTTATGGGAGAAAACTACTGTTCTGATTTTGAACTCTGCTACTTTCTTGCCAAAATCGATGTGATTCAGCTGGAAGTCTACTGATTCTCACTCTAATTGTGTGCTTTCGAGTTGAACACTTCTGTTTTGTGGTCTACGTCTAGGTTGTTCGTCATATCTAATGCTTTATGGCAGAAAACTACTCTTCTGATTTTGAAGTCTGTTACTTTGTGGCCGAAATCGATGTGTTTCTGCTGCAAGTCTGCGGATTCATACCATAATAGTGTACTTTCGAGCTGAACTCTCCTGTTTTTTGGTGTATATCTATGTTTTTCATCATATCTACTGCTTTATGGGAGATAACTACTGTTCTGATTTTGAACTCTGGTACTTTGTTGCCAAAATCTATGTGTTTCTGCTGGAAGTCAGCAGATTCATACTGTAATTGTGTGGTTTCGAGCTGAACACTCCTGTTTTTTGGTGTACATCTGGGTTTTTCATCATATCTACTGCTTTATGGGAGATAACTACTGTTCTGATTTTGAACTCTGGTACTTTGTTGCCAAAATCTATGTGTTTCTGCTGGAAGTCTACAGATTCATACTGTAATTGTGTGGTTTCTGGTTTTTGGTGTACATCTAGGTTTTTCATCATATCTAATGATTATGGCAGAAAACTACTGTTCTGATTTTGAACTCTGCTACATTGTTGCCGAAATCGATGTGATTCTACAGGAAGTCTACTGATTCATACCATAATAGTGTACTTTCGAGCTGAACACTTCTGTTTTCTGGTGTACATGTTGGCTGTTCATCATATCTACTGATTTATGGGAGGAAACTACTGTTCTGATTTTGAACTCTGCTACTTTGTTGCCAAAATCGATGTGTTTCTTCTGGAAGTCTACTGATTCATGCCATAATAGTGTACTTTCGAGATGAACACTCCTGTTTTTTTGGTATACATGTTGGTTGTTCATCATATCTAATGCTTTATGGGAGAAAACTACTGTTCTGATTTTGAACTCTGCTACTTTGTTGCCAAAATCGATGTGATTCTCCTGTAAGTCTACTCATTCATAGTGTAATTGTGCGCTTTCGAGCTGAACACTTCTGTTTTCTGGTGTACATGTTGGTTGTTCATCATATCTACTGCTTTATGGGGGAAAATTACTATTCTGATTTTGAACTCTGCTACTTTGTTGCCAAAATCGATGAGTTTCTGCTGGAAGTCTACTGATTCATGCCATAATAGTGTACCTTCGGGATGAACACTCCTGTTTTTTTGGTGTACATCTAGGTTTTTCATCATATCTACTGATTTATGGGAGATAACTACTGTTCTGATTTTGAGCTCTGGTACTTTGTTGCCAAAATCTATGTGTTTCTGCTGGAAGTCAGCAGATTCATACTGTAATTGTGTGGTTTCGAGCTGAACACTCCTGGGTTTTGGTGTACATCTAGGTTTTTCATCATATCTAATGATTACGGCAGAAAACTACTATTCTGATTTTGAACTCTGCTACTTTGTTGCCAAAATCGATGTGATTCAGCTGGAAGTCTACTGATTCTCACTCTAATTGTGTGCTTTCGAGTTGAACACTTCTGTTTTGTGGTCTGCGTCTAGGTTGTTCGTCATATCTAATGCTTTATGGCAGAAAACTACTCTTCTGATTTTGAAGTCTGTTACTTTGTGGCCGAAATCGATGGGTTTCTGCTGCAAGTCTGCTGATTCATACCATAATAGTGTACTTTCGAGCTGAACTCTCCTGTTTTTTGGTGTATATCTATGTTTTTCATCATATCTACTGCTTTATGGGAGATAACTACTGTTCTGATTTTGAACTCTGGTACTTTGTTGCCAAAATCTATGTGTTTCTGCTGGAAGTCAGCAGATTCATACTGTAATTGTGTGGTTTCGAGCTGAACACTCCTGGTTTTTGGTGTACATGTTGGCTGTTCATCATATCTACTGATTTATGGGAGGAAACTACTGTTCTGATTTTGAACTCTGCTACTTTGTTGCCAAAATCGATGTGTTTCTTCTGGAAGTCTACTGATTCATGCCATAATAGTGTACTTTCGAGATGAACACTCCTGTTTTTTCGGTATACATGTTGGTTGTTCATCATATCTAATGCTTTATGGGAGAAAACTACTGTTCTGATTTTGAACTCTGCTACTTTGTTGCCAAAATCGATGTGATTCTCCTGTAAGTCTACTCATTCATAGTGTAATTGTGCGCTTTCGAGCTGAACACTTCTGTTTTCTGGTGTACATGTTGGTTGTTCATCATATCTACTGCTTTATGGGGGAAAATTACTATTCTGATTTTGAACTCTGCTACTTTGTTGCCAAAATCGATGAGTTTCTGCTGGAAGTCTACTGATTCATGCCATAATAGTGTACCTTCGGGATGAACACTCCTGTTTTTTTGGTGTACATCTAGGTTTTTCATCATATCTACTGATTTATGGGAGATAACTACTGTTCTGATTTTGAGCTCTGGTACTTTGTTGCCAAAATCTATGTGTTTCTGCTGGAAGTCAGCAGATTCATACTGTAATTGTGTGGTTTCGAGCTGAACACTCCTGGGTTTTGGTGTACATCTAGGTTTTTCATCATATCTAATGATTACGGCAGAAAACTACTATTCTGATTTTGAACTCTGCTACTTTGTTGCCAAAATCGATGTGATTCAGCTGGAAGTCTACTGATTCTCACTCTAATTGTGTGCTTTCGAGCTGAACACTTCTGTTTTGTGGTCTGCGTCTAGGTTGTTCGTCATATCTAATGCTTTATGGCAGAAAACTACTCTTCTGATTTTGAACTCTGCTACTTTGTTGCCAAAATCGATGTGTTTCTGCTGCAAGTCTGCGGATTCATACCATAATAGTGTACTTTCGAGCTGAACACTCCTGTTTTTTGGTGTACATCTAGGTTTTTCATCATATCTACTGCTTTATGGGAGAAAACTACTGTTCTGATTTTGAACTCTGCTACTTTGTTGCCAAAATCTATGTGTTTCTGCTGGAAGTCAGCAGATTCATACTGTAATTGTGTGGTTTCGAGCTGAACACTCCTGTTTTTTGGTGTACATCTAGGTTTTTCATCATATCTACTGCTTTATGGGAGAAAACTACTGTTCTGATTTTGAACTCTGGTACTTTGTTGCCAAAATCTATGTGTTTCTGCTGGAAGTCTACAGATTCATACTGTAATTGTGTGGTTTCGAGCTGAACACTCCTGGTTTTTGGTGTACATCTAGGTTTGTCATCATATCTAATGATTTATGGGAGATAACTACTGTTCTGATTTTGAACTCTGGTACTTTGTTGCCAAAATCTATGTGTTTCTGCTGGAAGTCAGCAGATTCATACTGTAATTCTGTGGTTTCGAGCTGAACACTCCTGTTTTTCGGTGTACATCTGGGTTTTTCATCATATCTACTGCTTTATGGGCGATAACTACTGTTCTGATTTTGAACTCTGGTACTTTGTTGCCAAAATCTCTGTGTTTCTGCTGGAAGTCTACAGATTCATACTGTAATTGTGTGGTTTCGAGCTGAACACTCCTGGTTTTTGGTGTACATGTTGGTTGTTCATCATATCTACTGATTTATGGGAGGAAACAACTGTTCTGATTTTGAACTCTGGTACTTTGTTGCCAAAATCGATGTGTTTCTTCTGGAAGTCTACTGATTCATACCATAATAGTGTACTTTCGAGATGAACACTCCTGTTTTTTTGGTGTACATCTAGGTTTTTCATCATATCAACTGCTTTATGGGAGAAAACTACTGTTCTGATTTTGAACTCTGGTACTTTGTTGCCAGAATCTATGTGTTTCTGCTGGAAGTCTACAGATTCATACTGTAATTGTGTGGTTACGAGCTGAACACTCCTGTTTTTTGGTGTACATCTAGGTTTTTCATCATATCTAATGATTATGGCAGAAAACTACTGTTCTGATTTTGTACTCTGCTACTTTGTTGCCAAAATAGATGCGATTCTACTGGAAGTCTACTGATTATTACTGTAATTTTGTGGTATCGAGCAGAACACTTCTGTTTTCTGGTGTACATGATGGTTGTTAATCATATCTACTGCTTTATGGGAGAAAACTACTGTTCTGATTTTGAACTCTGGTACTTTGTTGCCAAAATCTATGTGTTTCTGCTGGAAGTCAGCAGATTCATTCTGTAATTGTGTGGTTTCGAGCTGAACACTCCTGTTTTTCGGTGTACATCTGGGTTTTTCATCATATCTACTGCTTTATGGGAGATAACGACTGTTCTGATTTTGAACTCTGCTACTTTGTTGCCAAAATCTATGTGTTTCTGCTGGAAGTCTACAGATTCATACTGTAATTGTGTGGTTTCGAGCTGAACACTTCTGTTTTCTGGTGTACATGTTGGCTGTTCATCATATCTATTGATTTATGGGAGGAAACTACTGTTCTGATTTTGAACTCTGCTACTTTGTTGCCAAAATCGATGTGTTTCTTCTGGAAGTCTACTGATTCATGCCATAATAGTGTACTTTCGAGATGAACACTCCTGGTTTTTTGGTGTACATGTTGGTTGTTCATCATATCTACTGCTTTATGGGAGAAAACTACTGTTCTGATTTTGAACTCTGCTACTTTGTTGCCAAAATCGATGTGTTTCTGCTGGAAGTCTACTGATTCATGCCATAATAGTGTACTTTCGGGATGAACACTCCTGTTTTTTTGGTGTACATCTAGGTTTTTCATCATATCTACTGATTTATGGGAGATAACTACTGTTCTGATTTTGAACTCTGGTACTTTTTTGCCAAAATCTATGTGTTTCTGCTGGAAGTCTACAGATTCATACTGTAATTGCGTGGTTTCGAGCTCAACACTCCTGGTTTTTGGTGTACATCTAGGTTTTTCATCATATCTAATGATTATGGCAGAAAACTACTGTTCTGATTTTGAACTCTGCAACTTTGTTGCCAAAATCGATGTGATTCTACAGGAAGTCTACTGATTCATACCATAATAGTGTACTTTCGAGCTGAACACTTCTGTTTTCTGGTGTACATGTTGGTTGTTCATCATATCTACTGATTTATGGGAGGAAACTACTGTTCTGATTTTGAACTCTGCTACTTTGTTGCCAAAATCGATGTGTTTCTTCTGGAAGTCTACTGATTCATGCCATAATAGTGTACTTTCGAGATGAACACTCCTGGTTTTTTGGTATACATGTTGGTTGTTCATCATATCTACTGCTTTATGGGAGAAAACTACTGTTCTGATTTTGAACTCTGCTACTTTGTTGCCGAAATCTATGTGTTTCTGCTGGAAGTCAGCAGATTCATACTGTAATTGTGCGGTTTCGAGCTGAACACACCTGTTTTTTGGTGTACATCTAGGTTTGTCATCATATCTAATGATTTATGGGAGATAACTACTGTTCTGATTTTGAACTCTGGTACTTTGTTGCCAAAATCTATGTGTTTCTGCTGGAAGTCTACAGATTCATACTGTAATTGTGTGGTTTCGAGCTGAACACTTCTGTTTTCTGGTGTACATGTTGGCTGTTCATCATATCTACTGATTTATGGGAGGAAACTACTGTTCTGATTTTGAACTCTGCTACTTTGTTGCCAAAATCGATGTGTTTCTTCTGGAAGTCTACTGATTCATGCCATAATAGTGTACTTTCGAGATGAACACTCCTGGTTTTTTGGTATACATGTTGGTTGTTCATCATATCTACTGCTTTATGGGAGAAAACTACTGTTCTGATTTTGAACTCTGCTACTTTGTTGCCAAAATCGATGTGTTTCTGCTGGAAGTCTACTGATTCATGCCATAATAGTGTACTTTCGGGATGAACACTCCTGTGTTTTTGGTGTACATCTAGGTTTTTCATCATATCTACTGATTTATGGGAGATAACTACTGTTCTGATTTTGAACTCTGGTACTTTTTTGCCAAAATCTATGTGTTTCTGCTGGAAGTCTACAGATTCATACTGTAATTGTGTGGTTTCGAGCTCAACACTCCTGGTTTTTGGTGTACATCTAGGTTTTTCATCATATCTAATGATTACGGCAGAAAACTACTATTCTGATTTTGAACTCTGCTACTTTGTTGCCAAAATCGATGTGATTCCAGAGTAAGTCTACTGATTCATACCATAATAGTGTACTTTCGAGCTGAACACTTCTGTTTTCTGGTGTACATGTTGGCTGTTCATCATATCTACTGATTTATGGGAGAAAACTACTGTTCTGATTTTGAACTCTGCTACTTTGTTGCCAAAATCGATGTGTTTCTGCTGGAAGTCTACTGATTCATACCATAATAGTGTACTTTCGAGATGAACACTCCTGTTTT
>NW_026974643.1:0-41419 GCF_015220805.1 Pogoniulus pusillus
TATGTGTTTCTGCTGGAAGTCTACTGATTCATAACATAATAGTGTACTTTCGAGATGAACACTCCTGTTTTTTTGGTGAACTTGTTGGTTGTTCATCATATCTACTCCTTTATGGGAGGAAACTACTGTTCTGATTTTGAACTTTGCTACTTTGTTGCCAAAATCAATGTGATTCTCCTGGAAGTCTACTGATTCATACTGTAATTGTGCGGTTTCGAGCTGAACACTTCTGTTTTTTGGAGTACATCTATGTTTTTCATCATATCTAATGATTTATGGCAGAATACTACTGTTCTGATTTTGAACTCTGCTACTTTGTTGCCAAAATCAGTGTGATTCTCCGGGAAGTCTACTGATTCATACTGTAATTGTGCGGTTTCGAGTTGAACACTTCTGTTTTTTGGTGTACATGTTGGTTGTTCATCATATCTAATGATTTATGGGAGAAAACTACTGTTCTGATTTTGAACTCTGCTACTTTGTTGCAAAAATCTATGTGTTTCTGCTGGAAGTCTACTGATTCATAACATAATAGTGTACTTTCGAGATGAACACTCCTGTTTTTTTGGTGAACTTGTTGGTTGTTCATCATATCTACTCCTTTATGGGAGAAAACTACTGTTCTGATTTTGAACTCTGCTACTTTGTTGCAAAAATCTATGTGTTTCTGCTGGAAGTCTACTGATTCATCACATAATAGTGTACTTTCGAGATGAACACTCCTGTTTTTTTGGTGAACTTGTTGGTTGTTCATCATATCTACTCCTTTATGGGAGAAAACTACTGTTCTGATTTTGAACTCTGCTACTTTGTTGCAAAAATCTATGTGTTTCTGCTGGAAGTCTACTGATTCATCACATAATAGTGTACTTTCGAGATGAACACTCCTGTTTTTTTGGTGTACTTGTTGGTTGTTCATCATATCTACTCCTTTATGGGAGAAAACTACTGTTCTGATTTTGAACTCTGCTACTTTGTTGCCAAAATCGATGTGATTCTCCTGGAAGTCTACTAATTCATACTGTAATTGTGTGCTCTCCCGATGAACACTCCTGTTTTTTGGAGTACATCTATGTTTTTCATCATATCTAATGATTTATGGCAGAATACTACTGTTCTGATTTTGAACTCTGCTACTTTGTTGCCAAAATCAATGTGATTCTCCTGGAAGTCTACTGATTCATACTGTTATTGTGCGGTTTCGAGCTGAACACTTCTGTTTTCTGGTGTACATGTTGGTTGTTCATCATATCTAATGATTTATGGGAGAAAACTACTGTTCTGATTTTGAACTCTGCTACTTTGTTGCCAAAATCAATGTGATTCTCCTGGAAGTCTACTGATTCATACTGTAATTGTGCGGTTTCGAGTTGAACACTTCTGTTTTTTGGTGTACATGTTGGTTGTTCATCATATCTAATGTTTTATGGGAGAAAACTACTGTTCTGATTTTGAACTCTGCTACTTTGTTGCAAAAATCTATGTGTTTCTGCTGGAAGTCTACTGATTCATAACATAATAGTGTACTTTCGAGATGAACACTCCTGTTTTTTTGGTGAGCTTGTTGGTTGTTCATCATATCTACTCCTTTATGGGAGGAAACTACTGTTCTGATTTTGAACTTTGCTACTTTGTTGCCAAAATCAATGTGATTCTCCTGGAAGTCTACTGATTCATACTGTAATTGTGCGGTTTCGAGCTGAACACTTCTGTTTTCTGGTGTACATGTTGGTTGTTCATCATATCTAATGATTTATGGCAGAAAACTACTGTTCTGATTTTGAACTCTGCTACTTTGTTGAGAAAATCAATGTGATTCTCCTGGAAGTCTACTGATTCATACTGTAATTGTGCGGTTTCGAGTTGAACACTTCTGTTTTTTGGTGTACATGTTGGTTGTTCATCATATCTAATGATTTATGGGAGAAAACTACTCTTCTGATTTTGAAGTCTGTTACTTTGTGGCCAAAATCGATGTTTTTCTGCTGCAAGTCTGCGGATTCACACGGTAATAGTGTGCTTTCGAGCTGAACTCTCCTGTTTTTTGGTGTATATCTATGTTTTTCATCATATCTTCTGATTTATGGGAGAAAAGTACTGTTCTGATTTTGAAATCTGCTACTTTGTTGCCAAAATCAATGTGTTTCTGCTGGAACTCTACTGATTCATACCATAATAGTGTACTTTCGAGATGAACACTCCTGTTTTTTTGGTGTACATCTAGGTTTTTCATCATATCTAATGATTTATGGCAGAAAACTATTCTTCTGATTTTGATGTCTGTTACTTTGTTGCCAAAATCAATGTGATTATCCTGGAAGTCTACTGATTCATACTGTAATTGTGCGGTTTCGAGCTGAACACTTCTGTTTTCTGGTGTACATGTTGGTTGTTCATCATATCTACTCCTTTATGGGAGAAAACTACTGTTCTGATTTTGAACTCTGCTACTTTGTTGCCAAAATCGATGTGATTCTGCTGGAAGTCGACTAATTCATACGTGAATTGTGTGCTCCCCCTCTGAATACTCCTGTTTTTTGGAGAACATCTCAGTTTTTCATCATATCTACTCCTTTATGGGAGAAAACTACTGTTCTGATTTTGAACTCTGCTACTTTGTTGCCAAAATCGATGTGATTCTGCTGGAAGTCTAATGATTCATTCTGTAATTGTGCGGTTTCGAGCTGAACACTTCTGTTTTCTGGTGTACATGTTGGTTGTTCATCATATCTACTCCTTTATGGGAGAAAACTACTGTTCTGATTTTGAACTCTGCTCCTTTGTTGCCAAAATCGATGTGATTCTGCTGGAAGTCTACTAATTCATACTGTAATTGTGTGCTCTCCCGCTGAACACTCCTGTTTTTTGGTGTACATCTAAGGTTTTTCATCATATCTAATGATTTATGGCAGAAAACTACTGTTCTGATTTTGAACTCTGCTACTTTGTTGCCAAAATCGATGTGATTCTGCTGGAAGTCTACTGATTCATACCATAATAGTGTACTTTCGAGATGAACACTCCTGTTTTTTTGGTGTACATCTAGGTTTTTCATCATATCTAATGATTTATGGGAGAAAACTACTGTTCTGATTTTGTACTCTGCTACTTTGTTGCCAAAATCGATGTGATTCTGCTGGAAGTCGACTAATTGGTACGATAATTGTGTGCTCCCCCGCTGAATACTCCTGTTTTTTGGAGTACATCTAAGTTTTTCATCATATCTACTGCTTTATGGGAGAAAACTGCTGCTCTGATTTTGATCTCTGCTACTTTGTTGCCAAAATCAATGTGATTCTGCTGGAAGATTACTGATTCATACTGTAATTGTGTGCTTTCGAGTTGAACACTTCTGTTTTGTGGTCTACGTCTAGGTTGTTCGTCATATCTAATGCTTTATGGCAGAAAAATTCTCTTCTGATTTTGAAGTCTGTTACTTTGTGGCCAAAATCGATGTTTTTCTGCTGCAAGTCTGCGGATTCACACTGCAATAGTGTGCTTTCGAGCTGAACACTCCTGTTTTCTGGTGTACATGTTGGTTGTTCATCATATCTACTGCTTTATGGGAGAAAACTACTGTTCTGATTTTGAACTCTGCTACTTTGTTGCCAAAATCGATGTGTTTCTGCTGGAAGTCTACTGATTCATAACATAATAGTGTACTTTCGAGATGAACACTCCTGTTTTTTGGTGTACTTGTTGGTTGTTCATCATATCTACTGATTTATGGGAGAAAACTACTGTTCTGATTTTGAACTCTGCTACTTTGTTGCCAAAATCGATGTGATTCTGCTGGAAGTCTACTAATTCATACTGTAATTGTGTGCTCCCCCGCTGAATACTCCTGTTTTTTGGTGTACATCCAAGTTTTTCTTCATATCTAATGATTTATGGCAGAATACTACTGTTCTGATTTTGAACTCTGCTACTTTGTTGCCAAAATCGATGTGATTCTCCTGGAAGTCTACTGATTCATACTGTAATTGTGCGGTTTCGAGCTGAACACTCCTGTTTTCTGGTGTACATGTTGGTTGTTCATCATATCTACTGCTTTATGGGAGAAAACTACTGTTCTGATTTTGAACTCTGCTACTTTGTTGCAAAAATCTATGTGTTTCTGCTGGAAGTCTACTGATTCATAACATAATAGTGTACTTTCGAGATGAACACTCCTGTTTTTCTGGTGAACTTGTTGGTTGTTCATCATATCTACTCCTTTATGGGAGAAAACTACTGTTCTGATTTTGAACTCTGCTACTTTGTTGCCAAAATCTATGTGTTTCTGCTGGAAGTCTACTATTCATCACGATAATAGTGTACTTTCGACGCTGAACACTCCTGTTTTTTTGGTGTACATCTTGTTGTTTCATCATATCTACTCCTTTATGGCAGAATACTACTGTTCTGATTTTGAACTCTGCTACTTTGTTGCCAAAATCAATGTGATTCACCTGGAAGTCTACTGATTCATACTGTAATAGTGTACTTTCGAGATGAACACTCCTGTTTTTTTGGTGTACATGTTGGTTGTTCATCATATCTACTGCTTTATGGGAGAAAACTACTGTTCTGATTTTGAACTCTGCTACTTTGTTGCCAAAATCGATGTGATTCTCCTGGAAGTCTACTGATTCATACTGTAATTGTGCGGTTTCGAGCTGAACACTTCTGTTTTCTGGTGTACATGTTGGTTGTTCATCATATCTACTGCTTTATGGGAGAAAACTACTGTTCTGATTTTGAACTCTGCTACTTTGTTGCCAAAATCTATGTGATTCTGCTGGAAGTCTACTGATTCATACTGTAATTGTGTGCTCTCCGAGCTGAACACTCCTGTTTTTTGGTGTACATCTAGGTTTTTCATCATATCTAATGATTTATGGCAGAATACTACTGTTCTGATTTTGAACTCTGCTACTTTGTTGCCAAAATCAATGTGATTCTCCTGGAAGTCTACTGATTCATACTGTAATTATGCGTTTTCGAGCTGAACACTCCTGTTTTTTGGTGTACATGTTGGTTGTTCATCGTATCTACTGCTTTATGGGAGAAAACTACTGTTCTGATTTTGAACTCTGCTACTTTGTTGCCAAAATCGATGTGATTCTACTGGAAGATTACTGATTCATACTGTAATTGTGTGCTTTCGAGCTGAACTCTCCTGTTTTTAGGTGTACATTTAGGTTTTTCATCATATGTAATGATTTATGGGAGAAAACTACTGTTCTGATTTTGAACTCTGCTACTTTGTTGCCAAAATCAATGTGATTCTGCTGGAAGTCTACTAATTCATACTGTAATTGTGTGCCCTCCCGCTGAACACTCCTGTTTTTTGGTGTACATCTAGGTATTTCTTCATATCTAATGATTTATGGCAGAATACTACTGTTCTGATTTTGAAGTCTGTTACTTTGTGGCCAAAATCGATGTGATTCTGCTGGAAGTCTACTAATTCATACTGTAATTGTGTGCTCTCCCGCTGAACACTCCTGTTTTTTGGTGTACATCTAGGTATTTCTTCATATCTAATGATTTATGGCAGAAAACTACTGTTCTGATTTTGAACTCTGCTACTTTGTTGCCAAAATCAATGTGATTCTCCTGGAAGTCTACTGATTATTACTGTAATTGTGCGGTTTCGAGCAGAACACTCCTGTTTTTTGGTGTGCATGTTGGTTGTTCATCATATCTACTGATTTATGGGAGAAAACTACTGTTCTGATTTTGAACTCTGCTGCTTTTTTGCCAAAATCGATGTGATTCTGCTGGAAGTCGACTAATTCATACGATAATTGTGTGCTCCCCCGCTGAATACTCCTGTTTTTTGGTGTACATCCAAGTTTTTCTTCATATCTAATGATTTATGGCAGAATACTACTGTTCTAATTTTGAACTCTCCTACTTTGTTGCCAAAATCGATGTGATTCTACTGGAAGTCTACTGATTCATACTGTAATTGTGCAGTTTCGAGCTGAACACTTCTGTTTTTTGGTGTACATGTTGGTTGTTCATCATATCTGCTCCTTTATTGGAGAAAACTACTGTTCTGATTTTGAACTCTGCTACTTTGTTGCCAAAATCGATGTGATTCTGCTGGAAGTCTACTAATTCATACTGTAATTGTGTGCTCTCCCGCTGAACACTTCTGTTTTTTGGTGTACATGTTGGTTGTTCATCATATCTAATGTTTTATGGGAGAAAACTACTGTTCTGATTTTGAACTCTGCTACTTTGTTGCCAAAATCAAAGTGATTCTCCTGGAAGTCTACTGATTATTACTGTAATTGTGCGGTTTCGAGCAGAACACTCCTGTATTCTGGTGTACATGTTGGTTGTTCATCATATCTACTGCTTTATGGGAGAAAACTACTGTTCTGATTTTGAACTCTGCTTCTTTGTTGCCAAAATCGATGTGATTCTCCTGGAAGTCTACAGATTCATACTGTAATTGTGCGGTTTCGAGCTGAACACTCCTGTATTCTGGTGTACATGTTGGTTGTTCATCATATCTACTGCTTTATGGGAGAAAACTACTGTTCTGATTTTGAACTCTGCTACTTTGTTGCCAAAATCGATGTGATTCTCCTGGAAGTCTACTGATTATTACTGTAATTGTGCGGTTTCGAGCTGAACACTCCTGTTTTCTGGTGTACATGTTGGTTGTTCATCATATCTACTGCTTTATGGGAGAAAACTACTGTTCTGATTTTGAACTCTGCTCCTTTGTTGCCAAAATCGATGTGATTTTGCTAGAAGTCTACTAATTCATACTGCAATTGTGTGCTCTCCCGCTGAACACTCCTGTTTTCTGGTGTACATCTAGGTTTTTCATCATATCTAATGATTTATGGGAGAAAACTGCTGTTCTGATTTTGAACTCTGCTCCTTTGTTGCCAAAATCGATGTGATTCTCCTGGATGTCTACAGATTCATACTGTTATTGTGTGGTTCCGAGCTGACAACTCCTGTTTTTTGGTGTTCATCTAGGTTTGTCATCATATCTAATGATTTATGGGAGAAAACTACTGTTCTGATTTTGAACTCTGCTACTTTGTTGCCAAAATCGATGTGATTCTGCTGGAAGTCTACTGATTCATACTGTAATTGTGCGGTTTCGAGCTGAACACTTCTGTTTTCTGGTGTACATGTTGGTTGTTCATCATCTCTTCTGCTTTATGGGAGAAAACTACTGTTCTGATTTTGAACTCTGCTCCTTTGTTGCCAAAATCGATGTGATTCTACTGGAAGATTACTGATTCATACTGTAATTGTGCAGTTTCGAGCTGAACACTGCTTTTTTCTGGTGTACGTGTTGGTTCACAGTATCACAGTATCACAGTATCACCAAGGTTGGAAGAGACCTCACAGATCATCAAGTCCAACCCTTTACCACAGTGCCCAAGGCTAGACCATGGCACCAAGTGCCACATCCAACCTTGCCTTGAACTGCCCCAGGGACGACGACTCCACCACCTCCCCAGGCAGCCCATTCCAGTGCCTAATGACTCTCTCAGTGAAGAACTTTCTCCTCACCTCGAGCCGAAATTTCCCCTGGCGCAGCCTGAGGCTGTGTCCTCTTGTTCTGAAGCTGGCCACCTGAGAGAAGAGAGCAACCTCCTCCTGGCCACAACCACCCTTCAGGTAGTTGTAGACAGCAATAAGGTCACCCCTGAGCCTCCTCTTCTCCAGGCTAAACAACCCCAGCTCCCTAAGCCTCTCCTCGTAGGGCTTGTGCTCGAGGCCTCTCACCAGCCTCGTCGCCCTTCTCTGGACACGCTCAAGCATCTCAGTGTCCTTCCTAAACTGGGGGGCCCAGAACTGAACGCAGTACTCGAGGTGTGGTCTGACCAGTGCAGAGTACAGGGGCAGAATGACCTCCCTGCTCCTGCTGACCACACCACTCCTGATGCAGGCCAGGATGCCACTGGCTCTCTTGGCCACCTGGGCACACTGCTGGCTCATGTTCAGGCGGGTATCAATCAGTACCCCCAGATCCCTCTCTGTCTGGCTGCTCTCCAGCCACTCCGACCCCAGCCTGTATCTCTGCATGGGGTTGTTGTGGCCAAAGTGCAGCACCCTGCACTTTGAGCTATTGAACCCCATCCCATTGGCCTCTGCCCATCTGTACAGGCGGTCAAGGTCCCGCTGCAGAGCCCTTCTGCCCTCCAGCTCAGTCACATCTGCCCCCAGCTTAGTGTCATCTGCAAACTTGCTGATGACTGACTCCATGCCCTCATCCAGATCATCTATGAAGATGTTAAAGAGGATGGGGCCCAGCACAGATCCCTGAGGGACACCACTAGTGACTGGCCGCCAGCTGGATGTGGCACCATTCACCACCACTCTCTGGGTCCGGCCCTCCAGCCAGTTCCTAACCCAGCACAGAGTGTTACCATCCAAGCCGCGGGCTGACAGCTTAGCCAGCAGTTTGCTGTGGGGGACAGTGTCAAAGGCCTTGCTGAAGTCCAGATAGACCACATCCACAGGCCTCCCCACATCCACCAAGCGGGTCACCTGATCATAGAAGGAGATCAGGTTAGAAAGGCAGGATCTGCCCTTCCTAAACCCATGCTGGCTGGACCTGAGATCTTTGCCATCCCTCAGGTGCGCAGTTATTGGCCCCAAGAGAACCTGCTCCATCAGTTTCCCTGGCACTGAGGTCAGGCTGACGGGTCTGTAGTTCCCAGGTTCCTCCATCCGACCCTTTTTGTGGATGGGGACCACGTTGGCCATTTTCCAGTCTCCTGGGACCTCTCCGGTGAGCCAGGACTGCTGGAAAATGATGGAGAGTGGCTTGGCCAGCTCAGCTGCCAGCTCTCTCAGCACCCTGGGATGGATCCCATCTGGTCCCATGGACTTGTGGGTGTCCAGGTGGCTCAGCAGGTCCTGAACTAATTCCTCATGAATTTCCAGGGGAACACACTGCTCCCCGACCCCATCCCCCAGTTTAAGAGGCCATTTGCCTCCTCCTCCTCTCTCCTTACTGTTGAAAACTGAGGCGAAGAAGGCATTCAGGACCTCTGCCTTTGCTTCATCATCAGTTATAGTGTTCCCCTCCTGGTCCAGTAAGGAGTGGAGGGTCTTCTTGCCCTTCCTTTTAGCGTTGATAAATTTATAAAAGTGTTTTTTGTTAACTTTCACGGAAGTGGCCAGCCTAAGTTCTAGCTGAGCCTTAGCCTCTCTAATTTTTCTCCTACATAGTCTGGCTACCTCCTTAAACACATCAGGAGAAGCCTTCCCCTCCTTCCAGAGGCGATACACCCTCTTTTTCTCCCCCACTTCCTTCAGGAGCTCTTTGCTCATCCAGGCTGGTCGCCTCCCCCTGCGGCTCATCTTTCGGCACGTGGGAACTGCCAGTTCCTGTGCCTTCAAGAGCTCCTGTTTAAAGTAAGTCCAACCATCCTGGACCCCTTTGTTCTCAAGAACTGCTGCCCAGGGGACATTGGAAATAAGTTCCTTGAGCAAATTGAAGTTTGCCCTCCTAAAGTCCAAGGTGTAGGTTTTGTTGAAGTGCCTCCCTACCTCCCTGTATATTGAAAACTCCACTAACTCGTGGTCGCTACACCCCAGGCAGCCTCCCACTATCACATCTCCTACCAGCCCTTCTCTGTTGGAGAGCAGCAGGTCAAGCTGAGCTTGACCCCTGGTAGGCTCGTTTAACAGTTGGGTCATGAAGCTGTCCTCCATGCACTCCAGAAATCTCCTGGACTGCCTCCTCTCTGCCGAATTAAGTTCCCAGCAGATATCTGGCAGGTTAAAGTCACCCACAAGGACAAGATCTGAAGATCTTGAGACAGCCTCCAACTGTTTGTAAAATATCTCATCTGTTCCCTCATCCTGGTTGGGTGGTCTGTAACAGACTCCAACCAGGATGTCAGATTTATTAGTCCTACCTCTGATTTTAATCCACAGGGTCTCTACCCCTTCATCCCTCACTTCTAGCTCAATGGCATGGAGTGACTCTCTAATATACAGGGCCACCCCTCCTCCTCTTCTCCCTTGCCTATCTCTCCTGAAAAGGTTATATCCCTCCAGTATAACAGCCCAGTCATGTCTGTCGTCCCACCAAGTTTCTGAAATGGCAACTACATCGTAGTCCCCCTGGTGGACCAGGACTTCCAGTTCCTCCTGTTTGTTACCCAAGCTGCGAGCTGAACACTTCTGTTTTCTGGTGTACATGTTGGTTGTTCATCATATCTACTGATTTATGGGAGAAAACTACTGTTCTGATTTTGAACTCTGCTACTTTGTTGCCAAAATCGATGTGATTCTGCTGGAAGTCTAGTAATTCATACTGTAATTGTGTGCTCTCCCGCTGAACACTCCTGTTTTTTGGAGTACATCTAGGTTGTTCATCATGTCTAATGATTTATGGGAGAAAACTACTGTTCTGATTTTGAACTCTTCTACTTTGTTGCCAAAATCTATGTGTTTCTACTAGAAGTCTACTGCTTCACACTGTAATTGTGTGCTTTCGAGCTGAACACTCCTGTTTTTTGGTGTACATCTAGGTTGTTCATCATATCTAATGATTTATGGGAGAAAACTACTGTTCTGATTTTGAACTCTGCTACTTTGTTGCCAAAATCGATGTGATTCTACTGGAAGATTACTGATTCATACCGTAATTGTGTGCTCTCCAGCTGAACACTCCTGTTTTTCGGTGTACATCTAGGTTTTTCATCATATCTAACAATTTATGGGAGAAAACTACTGTTCTGATTTTGAACTCTGCTACTTTGTTGCCAAAATTGATGTGATTCTACTGGAAGATTACTGATTCATACTGTAATTGTGCAGTCTCCAGCTGAACACTCGGGTTTTTTGGTGTACATCTAGGCGTTTCATCATATCTACTGATTTATGGGAGAAAACTACTGTTCTGATTTTGAACTCAGCTACTTTGTTGCCAAAATCGATGTGTTTCGGCTGGAAGTCTGCTGATTCATACCATAAATAGTGGCCTTTCGAGATGAACACTCCTGTTTTTAGGTGTACATCTAGGTTGTTCATCAAATCTAACGGTTTAGGGAAGAAAACTACCGTTTTGATTTTGAACTCTGCTACTTTGTTGCCAAAATCGATGTGTTTCAGCTGGAATTCGACTGATTCATACTGTAATTGTGTAGTTTCGAACTGAACACTCCTGTTTTTTGGTGTACATCTAGGTTGTTCATCATATCTAATGATTTATGGGAGAAAACTACTGTTCTGATTTTGAACTCTGCTACTTTGTTGCCAAAATCGATGTGTTTCTTCTGGAAAATTACTGATTCATACTGTAATTGTGTGCTCTCCAGCTGAACACTCCTGTTTTTTGGTGTACATCTGGGTTTGTCATCATGTCTAATGGTTTTTTGGAGAAAACTGCCGTTCTGATTTCGAACTCTGCTACTTTGTTGCCAAATCGATGTGTGTCTGGTGGAAGTCTACTGATTCATACTGTAATTGTGTGCTTTCGAGTTGAACACTCCTGATTTTTGGTGTACGTCTAGGTTTTTCATCATATCTAATGCTTTATGGGAGAAAACTACGGTTCTGATTTTCAACTCTGCTACTTTGTTGCCAAAATCGATGTGTTTCAGCTGGAAGTCTCCTGATTCATACCATAATAGTGTCCTTTCGAGATGAACACTCCTGTTTTTTTGGTGTACATCTAGGTTTTTCATCATATCTACTGATTTATTGGAGAAAACTGCCGTTCTGATTTTGAACTCTGCTACTTTGTTCCCAAAATCGATGTGTGTCTGGTGGAAGTCTACTGATTCACACGGTAATTTTGTGGTTTCCAGCTGAACACTCCTGTTTTTTGGTGTACATCTAGGTTTGTCATCATGTCTAATGATTTATGGGAGAAAACTACTGTTCTGATTTTGAACTCAGCTACTTTGTTGCCAAAATCGATGTGATTCTACTGGAAGATTTCTGATTCATACCATAATTGTGTGCTCTCCAGCTGAACACTCCTGTTTTTCGGTGTACATTTAGGTTTTTCATCATATCTAATAATTTATGGGAGAAAACTAATGTTCTGATTTTGAACTCTGCTACTTTGTTGCCAAAATCGATGTGTTTCTACTGGAAAATTACTGATTCATACCGTAATTGTGTGCTCTCCAGCTGAACACTCCTGATTTTTGGTGTACATCTAGGTTTTTCATCATATCTTCTGATTTATGGGAGAAAACTACTGTTCTGATTTTGAACTCTGCTACTTTGTTGCCAAAATCGATGTGTTTCTACTGGAAAATTACTGATTCATACCGTAATTGTGTGCTCTTCAGCTGAACACTCCTGTTTTTTGGTGTACATCTAGGTTTTTCATCATATCTACTGATTTATGGGAGAAAACTACCGTTCTGATTTTGAACTCTGCTACTTTGTTGCCAAAATCGATGTGATTCTACTGGAAGATTACTGATTCATACTGTAATTGTGTAGTTTCGAGCTGAACACTCCTGTTTTTTGGTGTACATCTAGGTTTTTCATCATATCTACTGATTTATGGGAGAAAACTACCGTTCTGATTTTGAACTCTGCTACTTTGTTGCCAAAATCAATGTGTTTCAGCTGGAAGTCTACTGATTCATACTGTAATTGTGTAGTTTCGTGCTGAACACTCCTGTTTTTTGGTGTACATCTAGGTTTTTCATCATATCTACTGATTTATGGGAGAAAACTACCGTTCTGATTTTGAACTCTGCTACTTTGTTGCCAAAATCGGTGTGATTCTACTGGAAGATTACTGATTCATACTGTAATTGTGTGCTATCCAGCTGAACACTCCTGTTTTTTGGTGTACATCTAGGTTTTTCATCATATCTACTGATTTATGGGCGAAAACTACTGTTCTGATTTTCAACTCTGCTACTTTGTTGCCAAAATCGATGTGTTTCGGCTGGAAGTCTGCTGATTCATACCATAATAGTGGCCTTTCGAGATGAACACTCCTGGTTTTTGGTGTACGACTAGGTTTTTCATCATATCTACTGATTTATTGGAGAAAACTGCCGTTCTAATTTTGAACTCTGCTACTTTGTTCCCAAAATCGATGTGTGTCTGGTGGAAGTCTGCTGATTCATACTGCAATTGTGTGCTCTCCAGCTGAACACTCCTGCTTTTGGTGTGCATCTAGGTTGTTCATTATATCTAATGATTTATGGGAGAAAACTACTGTTCTGGTATTGAACTCTGCTACTTTGTTACCAAAATCAGTGTGTTTCTGCTGGAAGTCTACTGATTCATACTGTAATTGTGTAGTTTTAGCTGAACACTCCTGTTTTTTGGTGTACATCTAGGTTGTTCATCATATCTACTGATTTATGGGAGAAAACTACCGTTTTGATTTTGAACTCTGCTACTTTGTTGCCAAAATCGATGCGTTTCAGCTGGAAGTCTACTGATTCACAAAATAATTGTGTACTCTCCAGCTGAACACACCTGCTTTTGGTGTACATCTAGGTTGTTCATCATATCTAATGAGTTATGGGAGAAAACTACTGTTCTGATGCTGAACTCTGCTACTTTGTTGCCAAAATCGATGTCATTCTACTGGAAGATTACTGACTCATACTGTAATTGGGTGCTCTCCAGCTGAACACTCCTGTTTTTCGGTGTACATCTAGGTTTTTCATCATATCTACTGATTTATTGGAGAACACTACCGTTCTGATTTTGAAGTCTGCTACTTTGTTGCCAAAATTGATGTGTGTCTGGTGGAGGTCTACTGATTCACACGGTAATTTTGTGGTTTTCAGCTGAACACTCCTGATTTTTGGTGTACATCTAGGTTTTTCATCATATCTACTGATTTATGGGAGAAAACTACTGTTCTGATTTTGAACTCTGCTACTTTGTTGCCAAAATCAATGTGTTTCTACTGGAAAATTATTGATTCATACTGTAATTGTGTGCTCTCCAGCTGAACACTCCTGTTTTTCGGTGTACATCTAGGTTTTTCATCATATCTACTGATTTATGGGAGAAAACTACCGTTTTGATTTTGAACTCTGCTAATTTTTTTGCGAAAATCGATGTGTTTCAGCTGGAAGTCTACTGATTCACACTGTAATTGTGTACTCTCAAGCTGAACACTCCTGTTTTTTGGTGTACATCTAGGTTTTTCATCATATCTAATAATTTATGGGAGAAACCTACTGTTCTGATTTTGAATTCTGCTACTTTGTTGCCAAAATCGATGTGTTTCTACTGGAAAATTACTGATTCATACTGTAATGGTGTGCTCTCCAGCTGAACACTCCTGTTTTTCGGTGTACATCTAGGTTTTTCATCATATCTAGTGATTTATGGAAGAAAACTACCATTTTGATTTTGAACTCTGCTAAGTTGTTGCGAAAATCGATGTGTTTCAGCTGGAGGTCTACTGATTCATACTGTAATTGTGTAGTTTCGAGCTGAACACTCCTGTTTTTTAGTGTACATCTAGGTTGTTCATCATATCTAGTGATTTATGGAAGAAAACTACCATTTTGATTTTGAACTCTGCTAAGTTGTTGCCAGAATCGATGTGTTTCAGCTGGTAGTCGACTGATTCATACTGTAATTGTGTAGTTTCGAGCTGAACACTCCTGTTTTTTAGTGTACATCTAGGTTGTTCATCATATCTACTGATTTATGGGAGAAAACTACTGTTCTGATTTTGAACTCTGCTACTTTCTTGCCAAAATCGATGCGTTTCAGCTGGAAGTCTACTGATTCATACCGTAATTGTGTACTCTCCACCTGAACACTCCTGTTTTTTGGTGTACATCTAGGCTTTTCATCATATCTACTGATTTATGGGAGAAAACTACTGTTCTGATTTTGAACTCTGCTACTTTGTTGCCAAAATCGATGTGTTTCAGCTGGAAGTCGACTGATTCATACTGTAATTGTGTGCTTTCGAGTTGAACACTCCTGTGTTTTGGTGTACATCTAGGTTGTTCATCAAACCTAACGGTTTAGGGGAGAAAACTACTGTTCTGATTTTGAACTCTGCTACTTTGTTGCCAAAATCGATGTGATTCTACTGGAAGATTTCTGATTCATACCATAATTGTGTGCTCTCCAGCTGAACACTCCTGTTTTTCGGTGTACATCTAGGTTTTTCATCATATCTACTGATTTATTGGAGAACACTACCGTTCTGATTTTGAAGTCTGCTACTTTGTTGCCAAAATCGATGTGTTTCTACTGGAAGATTAGTGATTCATACCATAATTGTGTGCTCTCCAGCTGAACACTCCTGATTTTTGGTGTACATCTAGGTTTTTCATCATATCTACTGATTTATGGGAGAAAACTACTGTTCTGATTTTGAACTCTGCTACTTTGTTGCCAAAATCGATGTGTTTCTACTGGAAAATTACTGATTCATACTGCAATTGTGTGCTCTACAGCTGAACACTCCTGTTTTTTGGTGTACATCTAGGTTTTTCATCATATCTAATGATTATGGCAGAAAACTGCTGTTCTGATTTTGAACTCTGCTACTTTGTTGCCAAAATCGATGTGATTATACTGGAAGATTACTGATTCATACTGTAATTGGGTGCTCTCCAGCTGAACACTCCTGTTTTTTGGCGTACATCTAGGTTTTTCATCATATGTAATAATTTATGGGAGAAAACTACTGTTGTGTTATTGACCTCTGCTACTTTGTTGCCAAAATCGATGTGATTCTACTGGAAGATTACTGATTCATATTGTAATTGTGTGCTCTCCTGCTGAACACTCCTGTTTTTCGGTGTACATATTGGTTTTTCATCATATCTACTGATTTATGGAAGAAAACTACTGTTTTGATTTTGAACTCTGCTAATTTTTTGCGAAAATCGATGTGTTTCAGCTGGAAGTCGACTGATTCATACTGCAATTGTGTAGTTTCGTACTGAACACTCCTGTTTTTAGTTGTACATCTAGGTTGTTCATCATATCTAATGATTTATGGGAGAAAACTACCGTTCTGATTTTGAACTCTGCTACTTTGTTGCCAAAATCGATGTGATTATACTGGAAGATTACTGATTCATACTGCAATTGTGTACTCTCCAGCTGAACACTCCTGTTTTTTGGTGTACATCTAGGTTGTTCAACTTATCTAATGATTTATGGGAGAAAACTACTGTTCTGGTATTGAACTCTGCTACTTTGTTGCCAAAATCCATGTGTTTCTGCTGAAAGTCTGCTGATTCATACTGCAATTGTGTACTCTCCAGCTGAACACTCCTGTTTTTTGGTGTAAATCTAGGTTGTTCATCATATCTAATGATTTATGGGAGAAAACTGCCGTTCTGATTTTGAACTCTGCTACTTTGTTGCCAAAATCGATGCGTTTCAGCTGGAAGTCTACTGATTCATACTGTAATTGTGTAGTTTCGAGCTGAACACTCCTGTTTTTTGGTGTACATCTAGGTTGTTCATCATATCTACTGATTTATGGGAGAAAACTACTGTTCTGATTTTGAACTCTGCTACTTTGTTGCCAAAATCGATGTGTTTCAGCTGGAAGTCGACTGATTCATACTGTAATTGTGTGCTTTCGAGTTGAACACTCCTGTGTTTTGGTGTACATCTAGGTTGTTCATCAAACCTAACGGTTTAGGGGAGAAAACTACTATTCTGATTTTGAACTCTGCTACTTTGTTACCAAAATCAATGTGTTTCTGCTGGAAGTCTACTGATTCATACTGCAATTTTGTGCTCTACAGCTGAACACTCCTGTTTTTTGGTGTACATCTAGGTTTTTCATCATATCTAATGATTATGGCAGAAAACTGCTCTTCTGATTTTGAACTCTGCTACTTTGTTGCCAAAATCGATGTGATTATACTGGAAGATTACTGATTCATACTGCAATTTTGTGCTCTACAGCTGAACACTCCTGTTTTTTGGTGTACATCTAGGTTTTTCATCATATCTAATGATTATGGCAGAAAACTACCGTTCTGATTTTGAACTCTGCTACTTTGTTGCCAAAATCGATGTGATTATACTGGAAGATTACTGATTCATACTGTAATTGGGTGCTCTCCAGCTGAACACTCCTGTTTTTTGGCGTACATCTAGGTTTTTCATCATATGTAATAATTTATGGGAGAAAACTACTGTTGTGTTATTGACCTCTGCTACTTTGTTGCCAAAATCGATGTGTTTCAGCTGGAAGTCAACTGATTCATACTGCAATTTTGTGCTCTACAGCTGAACACTCCTGTTTTTTGGTGTACATCTAGGTTTTTCATCATATCTAATGACTATGGCAGAAAACTTCTGTTCTGATGTTGAACTCTGCTACTTTGTTGCCAAAATCGATGTGATTCTACTGGAAGATTACTGATTCATATTGTAATTGTGTGCTCTCCTGCTGAACACTCCTGTTTTTCGGTGTACATATTGGTTTTTCATCATATCTACTGATTTATGGAAGAAAACTACCGTTTTGATTTTGAACTCTGCTAATTTTTTGCGAAAATCAATGTGTTTCAGCTGGAAGTCGACTGATTCATACTGCAATTGTGTAGTTTCGTACTGAACACTCCTGTTTTTAGGTGTACATCTAGGTTGTTCATCATATCTAATGATTTATGGGAGAAAACTACTGTTCTGATTTTGAACTCTGCTACTTTGTTGCCAAAATCGATGTGTTTCTACTGGAAGATTACTGATTCATACCGTAATTGTGTGCTCTCCAGCTGAACACTTCTGTTTTTCGGTGTACATCTAGGCTTTTCCTCATATCTACTGATTTATGGGAGAAAACTACCGTTCTGATTTTGAACTCTGCTACTTTGTTGCCAAAATCGATGCGTTTCAGCTGGAAGTCTACTGATTCATTCCGTAATTGTGTACTCTCCAGCTGAACACTCCTGTTTTTTGGTGTACATCTAGGCTTTTCATCATATCTACTGATTTATGGGAGAAAACTACTGTTCTGATTTTGAACTCTGCTACTTTGTTGCCAAAATCCATGTGTTTCTGCTGGAAGTCTGCTGATTCATACTGCAATTGTGTGCTCTCCAGCTGAACACTCCTGCTTTTGGTGTACATCTAGGTTGTTCATCTTATCTAATGATTTATGGGAGAAAACTACTGTTCTGGTATTGAACTCTGCTACTTTGTTGCCAAAATCGATGCGTTTCAGCTGGAAGTCTACTGATTCATACTGTATTTGTGTGCTTTCGAGTTGAACACTCCTGTGTTTTGGTGTACGTCTAGGTTGTTCATCAAATCTAACGGTTTAGGGGAGAAAACTACTATTCTGATTTTGAACTCTGCTACTTGTTTACCAAAATCAATGTGTTTCTGCTGGAAGTCTACTGATTCATACTGCAATTGTGTACTCTCCAGCTGAACACTCCTGTTTTTTGGTGTACATCTAGGCTTTTCATCATATCTACTGATTTATGGGAGAAAACTACTGTTCTGATTTTGAACTCTGCTACTTTGTTGCCAAAATTGATGTGTTTCTGTTGGAAGTCTGCTGATTCATACCGTCATAGTGGCCTTTCGAGATGAACACTCCTGGTTTTTGGTGTACTACTAGGTTTTTCATCATATCTACTGATTTATTGGAGAAAACTGCCGTTCTAATTTTGAACTCTGCTACTTTGTTGCCAAAATCGATGTGTGTCTGGTGGAAGTCTACTGTTTCATACTGTAATTGTGTGCTTTCGAGTAGAACACTCCTGTGTTTTGGTGTACATCTAGGTTGTTCATCAAATCTAACGGTTTAGGGGAGAAAACTACTATTCTGATTTTGAACTCTGCTACTTTGTTACCAAAATCAATGTGTTTCTGCTGGAAGTCGACTGATTCATACTGTAATTGTGTAGTTTCGAACTGAACACTCCTGTTTTTCAGTGTACATCAAGGTTTTTCATCATATGTAATGATTTATGGGAGATAACTACTGTTCTGATTTTGAACTCTGCTACTTTGTTGCCAAAATCGATGCGTTTCAGCTGGAAGTCTACTGATTCATACTGCAATTGTGTGCTCTCCAGATGAACACTCCTGTTTTTAGGTGTACATCTAGGTTTTTCATCATATCTGATGATTTATGGGAGAAAACTACTGTTCTGATTTTGAACTCTGCTACTTTGTTGCCAAAATCGATATGTTTCAGCTGGAAAATTACTGATTCATACCGTAATTGTGTGCTCTCCAGCTGAACACTCCTGTTTTTCGGTGTACATCTAGGTTTTTCATCATATCTACTGATTTATGGGAGAAAACTACTGTTCTGATTTTGAACTCTGCTACTTTGTTGCCAAAATCGATGTGATTATACTGGAAAATTACTGATTCATACCGTAATTGTGTGCTCTCCAGCTGAACACTCCTGTTTTTCGGTGTACATCTAGGTTTTTCATCATATCTACTGATTTATGGGAGAAAACTACTGTTCTGATTTTGAACTCTGCTACTTTGTTGCCAAAATCGATGTGTTTCGGCTGGAAGTCTACTGATTCATACCGTAATTGTGTACTCTTCAGATGAACACTCCTGTTTTTTGGTGTACATCTAGGCTTATCATCATATCTACTCATTTATGGGAGAAAACTACTGTTCTGATTTTCAACTCTGCTACTTTGTTGCCAAAATCGATGTGTTTCGGCTGGAAGTCTGCTGATTCATACCATAATAGTGGCCTTTCGAGATGAGCACTCCTGGTTTTTGGTGTACATCTCGGTAGTTCATCATATCTATTGATTTATGGGAGAAAACTACCGTTCTGATTTTGAACTCTGCTACTTTGTTGCCAAAATCGATGCGTTTCAGCTGGAAGTCTACTGATTCACACTGTAATTGTGTACTCTCCAGCTGAACACTCCTGATTTTTGGTGTATATCTAGGTTTTTCATCATATCTAATGATTTATGGGAGAAAACTACTGTTCTGATTTTGAACTCTGCTACTTTGTTGCCAAAATCGATGTGTGTCTACTGGAAGTCTACTGATTCACAGGGTAATTTTGTGGTTTCCAGCTGAACACTCCGGTTTTTTGGTGTACATCTAGGGTTGTCATCATGTCTAATGATTTATTGGAGAAAACTGCCGTTCTGATTTTGAACTCTGCTACTTTGTTCCCAAAATCGATGTGTGTCTGGTGGAAGTCTACTGATTCACACGGTAATTTTGTGGTTTCCTGCTGAACACTCCTGATTTTTGTTGTACGTCTAGGTTTTTCATCATATCTAATGCTTTATGGGAGAAAACTACTGTTCTGATTTTGAACTCTGCTACTTTGTTATGAAAATCAATGTGTTTCTGCTGCAAGTCTGCTGATTCATACTGTAAGTGTGTAGTTTTAGCTGAACACTCCTGTTTTTCGGTGTACATCGAGGTTGTTCATCATATCTAATGATTTATGGGAGAAAACTACCGTTCTGATTTTGAACTCTGCTACTTTGTTGCCAAAATCGATGTGTTTCAGCTGGAAGTCTACTGATTCATACTGCAATTGTGTGCTCTCCAGCTGACCACTCCTGGTTTTCGGTGTACATCTAGGTTTTTCATCATATCTACTGATTTATGGGAGAAAACTACCGTTCTGATTTTGAACTCTGCTACTTTGTTGCCAAAATCGATGCCTTTCAGCTGGAAGTCTACTGATTCACACTGTAATTGCGTACTCTCCAGCTGAACACTCCTGATTTTTGGTGTACATCTAGGTTTTACATCATATCTACTGATTTGTTGGAGAAAACTGCCGTTCGAATTTTGAACTCTGCTACTTTGTTGCCGAAATCGATGTGTGTCTGGTGGAAGTCTACTGATTCACACGGTAATTTTGTGGTTTCCAGCTGAACACTCCTGTTCTTTGGTGTACATCTAGGTTTGTCATCATGTCTAATGATTTATGGGAGAAAACTACCGTTTTGATTTTGAACTCTGCTACTTTGTTGCCAAAATCGATGCGTTTCAGCTGGAAGTCTACTGATTCACACGATAATTGTGTACTCTCCAGCTGAACACTCCTGTTTTTCGGTGTACATCTAGGTTTTTCATCATATCTAATGAGTTATGGGAGAAAACTACTGTTCTGGTATTGAACTCTGCTACTTTGTTACCAAAATCAGTGTGTTTCTGCTGGAAGATTACTGATTCATACTGTAATTGTGTAGTTTTAGCTGAACACTCCTGTTTTTTGGTGTACATCTAGGCTGTTCATCATATCTACTGATTTATGGGCGAAAACTACTGTTCTGTTATTGACCTCTGCTACTTTGTTGCCAAAATCGATGTGTTTCAGCTGGAAGTCTACTGATTCATACTGCAATTTTGTGCTCTACAGCTGAACACTCCTGTTTTTAGGTGTACATCTAGATTTTTCATCATATCTAATGATTAAGGCAGAAAACTACTGTTCTGATGCTGAACTCTGCTACTTTGTTGCCAAAATCGTTGTGATTCTACTGGAAGATTACTGATTCATACTGTAATTGGGTGCTCTCCAGCTGAACACTCCTGTTTTTCGGTGTACATCAAGGTTGTTCATCATATCTACTGATTTATGGGAGAAGACTACCGTTTTGATTTTGAACTCTGCTACTTTGTTGCCAAAATCGATGCGTTTCAGCTGGAAGTCTACTGATTCACACGATAATTGTGTACTCTCCAGCTGAACACTCCTGTTTTTAGGTGTACATCTAGGTTTTTCATCATATCTGATGATTTATGGGAGAAAACTACCATTCTGATTTTCAACTCTGCTACTTTGTTGCCAAAATCGATGCGTTTCTGCTGGAAGTCTGCTGATTCATACTATAATAGTGGCTTTTCGAGATGAACGCTCCTGTTTTTAGGTGTACATCTAGGTTTTTCATCATATCTACTGATTTATGGGAGAAAACTACCATTCTGATTTTCAACTCTGCTACTTTGTTGCCAAAATCGATGCGTTTCAGCTGGAAGTCTACTGATTCATACCGTAATTGTGTACTCTCCAGCTGAACACTCCTGTTTTTTGGTGTACGACTAGGTTTTTCATCATATCTAATGATTTATTGGAGAAAACTACCGTTCTGATTTTGAACTCTGCTACTTTGTTGCCAAAATCGATGCGTTTCAGCTGGAAGTCTAATGATTCACACTGTAATTGCGTACTCTGCAGCTGAACACTCCTGTTTTTTTGGTGTACATCTAGGTTTTTCATCATATCTACGGATTTATGGGAGAAAACTACTGTTCTGATTTTGAACTCTGCTACTTTGTTGCCAAAATCGATGTGTTTCGGCTGGAAGTCTGCTGATTCATACCATAATAGTGGCCTTTCGAGATGAGCACTCCTGGTTTTTGGTGTATGACTAGGTTTTTCATCATATCTACTGATTTATGGGAGAAAACTACTGTTCTGATTTTGAACTCAGCTACTTTGTTGCCAAAATCGATGTGTGTCTGGTGGAAGTCTACTGATTCACACGGTAATTTTGTGGTTTCCAGCTGAACACTCCTGTTTTTTGGTGTACATCTAGGTTTGTCATCATGTCTAATGATTTATGGGAGAAAACTACCGTTTTGATTTTGAACTCTGCTACTTTGTTGCCAAAATCGATGCGTTTCAGCTGGAAGTCTACTGATTCACACGGTAATTGTGTACTCTCCAGCTGAACACTCCTGTTTTTAGGTGTACATCTGGGTTTTTCATCATATCTAATGTTTTATGGGAGAAAACTACCGTTCTGATTTTGAACTCTGCTACTTTGTTGCCAAAATCGAAGTGATTCTACTGGAAGATTACTGATTCATACTGTAATTGCGTGCTCTCCAGCTGAACACTCCTGTTTTTCGGTGTATATCTAGGTTTTTCATCATATCTACTGATTTATGGGAGAAAACTACCGTTCTGATTTTGAACTCTGCTACTTTGTTGCCAAAATCGATGCGTTTCAGCTGGAAGTCTACTGATTCATACTGTAATTTTGTGCTCTCCAGCTGAACACTCCTGTTTTTCGGTGTACATCTAGGTTTTTCATCATATCTACTGATTTATTGGAGAAAACTGCCGTTCTGATTTTGAACTCTGCTATTTTTTTGCCAAAATTGATGTGTGTCTGGTGGAGGTCTACTGATTCTCACGGTAATTTTGTGGTTTCCAGCTGAACACTCCTGTTTTTTGGTGTACATCTAGGTTTGTCATCAAATCTAACAGTTTAGGGGAGTGTCGTGGAACGCAGTTTCGCGGCAGAGTTTATGGGGAAAATACGCGAGGCGTTGACTATTTTATCAGTGATTTATTGCAAAAATGCGAATTCCCTCTTCCCGAAACTACACCACCCTTGTGAATTCTTTTGATCGAGGTCAAAGTAACCTTTCCGAAAATGGCAAATTAAAGAGTCTATGATGTTTAAAGAGAGTTCTTTTGAGTTTCTGGTTTGAGTTAATAGTTCGTCAGCTACTCACAGTCTGTAGCTTGGTAGGGAGTCCCTTTCTCCCGATGAGGGTCCAGGCGTGTGCAAGCTTCCTGCCTCTGCGACTCGGCGTCCGCCCGAGGCGAGGCTAGATCGGCAAGCAGCTTGTTGTTGTTAGAAGTCCGGGAAAAAAAACAGAAAGGCTGGAAAAACCCAGAAGGCTAGGGGGCCAAAAGCGCAAGGGCGCAAGGGCCTCGATCCTGGCCTGTCCACCATTTTTATAATGTTCCAAAATAGGACTAGCCCACAACTCGGACCATTTTTACGTTGTTCACATACATTGGTAAAAAACAATAAGCAACTTATACAATTGGATAACATTACCTAAACAATATAAAGACCCCTCCTCATGCCAGCCCACCTGCAGGTGTTGGGCAGGCCTGAGAAAGTCGTTTCTACTAACCAAAACAATACCCTGTTGTCTGGAAAGCAAGGCCAAGTGAAAGGGAAACATGGCCAGTGTTTACCTTCCACTTACCCTAGGGAGAAATCTTCCCATGGGACTGAAAGATTGTTTTGGGTTTTCGATGCTTTCTGCTTAAATGTGAGGCACTAGAAACTACACAATATAGCAAAAGCTTAGAGAGCTTTTGCTACTCTCCATGACATACTCCACCCCCTGGCTCACATTAAGCCAAGAATCGAAAAAGCAAAAATGAAATACAACTTATATTTAACCCTTAACATAACTAATACATAAGCATAACTCTAATTTAAACTAACTTAATACTTATGCCCACCCCCCTGAATAAACAAAGCTTTATTGAATATTTACAAAGTAGAAAACCTGGTATATGCAAAAGCAGTTCAGAAGTCTGGGAGAATCCATCGTGCACTGATACGATGAGTCTTCCCACTTACATCAGTTGCTTCCCAAGCATACAACCCATTTGGTTTTGTCAGGGTCATAGGCACAACTCCAATTGAAGGCAAGTTTACCATTACTGGTTGTCCCACCTGTAATTTGTGTAATGACTGTTGAGAGTGCTGAGATTTATCCGGTGGATGACTAACATTCTCTACTGGATTGTCAGGACAAAATGCCCTTATTTTAGGACTACCATAATTACCCCATCTGTTGTTCACAATGAAAACTGCGTATGGTAAGCGTTTATCCCAGTTACCTTTGGATACCATGGCATGTTTCTTAATCAAGGCATTTGTTCTCTCTACGATACCATTAGCTTGAGGATAATAGGGAGTATGGAATACCCATGTAATCCCCTCACCCTTAGCCCAGTCTTGTACAGAAGATGCTGTAAAGTGAGATCCATTATCACTTTGGATGTACTCTGGCATTGGCAAGATACTAAACCACTGCTTTAAGACCTCAATAGTTTGAGCTCCTGTGGCAGCACTAGTTGCTGTAGCCATGACTAATCCTGAAACCACCTCCACCCCCACCAGTATGTATTTCTTCCCGTGTGAGGGCTTTAAGGGACCCACATAATCAACTTGCCATGTGCTCCATAACCTTTTGTCCCCTCTGATATGCTGTGCTGGAGCTAGATTGGGATGATTTGCTTTAAGCCTGATTCTACACTGTGGACAAGATGAAATGAGTTCCTTACAGGTACTCATAGAAACTGGCCACCCTCTAGACCTACACTCGAAGTAAAGGTCTGCTTCTCCTGAATGACCTCTTTTAATATGAAGCCACTCAGCTAATCTCCAACATTCTCTTTTCTCCTCATCCACTATGTTGATCTTTGCCAGGAAATCAGCTTGATTATTCCAGGTGGTAGCTGGTGTTTGCTTTTTGGAATGCCCTTCTACCCAACCAACCTTGAGGGGTCTGGATCGGCCAATCTCTAATAGCCTTTTCCAGTCTTCGACTCTCCAGACTTCCGCACCTGATACCTTCCACTGATTCGCTTCCCACTGGCAAATCCACTCAGTGGCGCCTTTGAACGTGGAATAAGAATCAGTGTAAATAGTTGTTGCTCCATTCTCGGCTGCTAGCATGAGAGCACGCAACTCCCCTACCTGTGCACTGCCATCACCTTCTTCAGTGATGGTCTGACCTGTAGCAATCTCCAAGGCAGCGGCTTTGTAGTGCCACTTCGCCCCTACCCTCCGAGAGGATGCATCTGTGAACCACACTCCCGATTTATCGGAGTTTGCGGTCATCTCAGGGGCTACCTGAATAGGAGAAGGCTTATATGGCTGACCAAGCAGAGCTTTATCAGGATTTATGGGCTGCTGAAGTTTGGATACCTTTGTAGGTCCCTCTTTCAGCGGCATCAGCTGTGAAATTCCCTCTAAGTAGGCATACCACTTTCTAACAGTAGCCTTTTGGGCAATTCCTTCTGGTGGAGGAGATCCTTTAAGGATCGCTTTTAGCAGAGGAAATGGGCCTTGCACTACAACATCTTGTGTAGTACGAAGCTTTTCTGCTTCCTTAACAGCTCGAGTTAGGGAAAGAAGTCCCTTTTCCCAATCTGAGTACCGAATCTCGGCCTCTTTGAATGCTGTTGAGGAAAACATGAGAGCTCTACTAGGACCATTGGGTCCTCTCTGGAAAATTCCACAGTATGAGGCATTCGCGGAGAAACCCCATTCAGCCCTCAGGGCATCTTTTGGGTGTAAGGGCCCCAACTTCTGATATGCTTTTAGTTCATCCTTGAGAAACCTCAGGCTATCAGAATGTTCTGGAGTCCAATCCCAATGCTTGTTCTTCTTAAGCAAATCATACAGAGGACGGGCAATTACAGAGAAACCTGGAATGTGTTTCCTCCAGTAACCCAGAGTACCCAACAACTGTTGTAACTCTTTTCTATTTTGGGGTATTTGGCCCTTTTCAATGCTCTGAAGAGTGTCGTCTGGCACAGACACTGCACCTGCTACCCACCATGATCCCAGGAATTTTACCTCTTGACTTGGACCTTGACACTTTTCCTTTGGAATGGTCAAACCCTGGTTAGTCAACAGTTCTCGGATATTCTCAGCCACTGCACCAACTTGCTCCTTGTCATTCCCTCCCACCAAGATATCATCAATGTAATGGTACATCTTAACATCCTTAGGAAGCTGAACAGTGTCAAGCAAAGCTGCCAGTGCATTGTGTGCAATGGTTGCGCTGTGTTTGTACCCTTGTGGAAGACTGTTGAATGTGTACTGAATACCTTGCCAGGTAAAAGCAAACTGTGGTTTGTCCTCTTCTCTCAATGGCACCATGAAGAACATGTCCTTCACGTCTAGAGTCGCCATCCAGGTGTGAGAAGCCGCTTGGATTGCTGTCACTGTGGACGAAAGACTAGGAACTGCTGCGGTAAGAGGAGGAGTGTTACTATTTAGCTTCCGGAAATCTACTGTCAATCTCCATCGGCCATTCGATTTTCGGACTGGCCAAACAGGTGAATTGTAAGGAGAATGAGTTCTAGTGATAATCTGTCTCTTTTCAAGATCAGCTATCACCTCAGTGATACCTTGCTTAGCTGCAGCTGGCAATGGATACTGTGCAACACAAGTAATGTGTGACTTTGGCAATGGAGGAGCTGTTTGCAATAAGCGAACGCAAGTACGGACTAACCTTTGCCTCTTATTCCTCACCTCATAAGCACCAAAGCTCCACAATGTTCCGTCAGGAAGATGCCATCTTCTACCTGCTAGAACATCAAATCCAAGGATATTATGTTTACACGAGCCCAATGCTAACTCTAACAGGGTACTTCTTTTCTCCCCAGGTAGCCACAGCTGTGTTTTGGCTAAATAGCATGTTTCAGGTTGTCCTGTAACACCTGTTATGTTTACCTTTCTCCGGGATGGCAATATTTTCAGATGCTTTGCTAGTTGTGCATTTAGCACTGTAATTTGTGCACCTGTATCTATTAGGTATTTGACAGCAGCTCTAGTTGGTCCAGTAGGAATCATGACATAGGGTTCAGGGTTTTCAGACCATCGACATTCAGAAACCAAGCGATGAGTGTGGCCTGAATCATTCACCGCCACACCTAGTTTTTTGATTTGTTCTTATCTCCTCCCCGATCAGGAGAACCTGACTTAGTAGGAGACGTGTTTGCAGAGCCTTTCCGTCACCATTTCCTTTCAGTGCCTGTTCTAACAGTCTTTTCATCTCAAACATGGTTTTAATTACAGTACTGAGCTCATTCTTCACAGGATCACGCTCTACCTGTTTCCTCTGAAACACATCACGAGGTTTCACTGCATATTTCTGCTCCTGCAGTGGGATTACACCCCTACCTTGAGAACTCGGTACCCACATTACTCCAGTTTCAGAGCGACGATTAAGCTCAGGGCTCCCCCTGGGACTTGATCGTGGGCTCGATCGTGGACTCCCATTAGGGTTACCAGATGTCCAGGCATGTCGCACTGTTTGGTGTTTTCCTCGTGATGCAGAGCTGCTCCTGCCTCCAGACTGCTTTTCCTTCTGAAAGACAGATTCTGGCACAGATAAAGGATCATGATAACCCATTTGTCTCCCTAAAGTGGCTAGCTCTGTAAGCACTTCCCTCCACGTAGGATGATGTACTACACTTTGTGAACTTTGCCCTTGCCCTTCATTCTGTTGTATTGCATCCTCGATTTGTCTCCTTATCCTAATGCCTTCAGCCTTTATGAAGCCAGGCATACCCCTTATCAGGGGTCCAAGCCTTTGTGGCTCTACTGGGGCATCCATTGCATGTGCATATAACCCCTTATGATTCACAGCTTGGATACAGGCAACCATAGTAAATGCTTCATTTAACTGATCAGGGGATCTGATCCAAAACTCTGTAGGATCATCCCTGTCTAAAGCCTCATAAGCACTAGCCCAGTGAAAGATCCTAGCACTCAACGCAAGGTCTCCCTCAGGACCATCCCCAAGAAATACCTCGGGTCCCCAGTTAGTTCTCCCCACCTCTTCACGAGATAAAATAATCCTTCCCGCCCCCCTTTGCACCACGCGATACACATACTCAATTATAGATTCATTAGGCATGTGGGAATAAGTTTCCCTAAGATCATCTATCTGTGTTGCTGTGTACGGTTTGATTTTCGTGGTTGTTGTTTTGCCTCCTTTCGGTCCTTGCGTAGTTTCAGACGCAAAGAGAGGATTCACGGAGTAGGTCTTCATTTTGCCGTGCACCTCTTCCACTTCCGTATCGCTGTCAATAGACGTAGCTGCAGTCTGCGACGCGGCGTGGCGGCGCGCAGGCGTGCTGCTCAGCGCTGGCTGCTCGGGGCGTGGCGGTTGAGAAGATGGCGGTTGTTGTGAAGATGGTTGGGAAGATGGCGGCTGCGGTGGCGCTGCCGGTGGTTGGGCTTGAGACGGCATCGGGACCTGCTGGAAAGCTGGAACGGACTGAGATTGAGGAGACGGTCGTGCCGGGGAAAGCGGCACTGTAGCCGCTGCCTGCGGCATTGCGAGCGGTTGCTGTGGGACTTGTGGCTGCGACGGCAATGATCGCGGCTGTGTCTGGGCTATCGGCTCCGTTACTGTTAGTAACGGCGCTGCCGGTGGCTGGGGTGCCGGCATCGGCGGAGGCGTCAGAGGCTTCGCCGGCGGAATCAGCGGGACTTGAGCCGGCTGCTGCGGCTGAGGCAAAGCGGCTGCTGGCTGGAGCGGCGGCAAGGTAGGCTGTCTGGGCACCTCCCGAGGGCACGGTGTCGAGCCGAATAGCTTGAGCGGCAACAGGGGCAGCTCTGCCGCTGGTTGAGGATTCAGTGGCAAAGGAAGATGCCTTGACGGCGACATTTTAAAGAAGTCGAGCTCGCGGGAAGGCGTACCGGCGCGAGAGACTTTAGGCGGAGAGCGCAAGAGTTGCGACTCCTGGGTCTGAGAGGGGGTAGTTACCGGCTCTTTCCGACAAACCACGGGCTGCGGTGACTTCTCAGGACATATCGGGGTAAAAGCTGGCAAGCCTAAATAACCGGTTGACTCCCGGGTTCGGGTCAAGGGCTGAGGAGTTTCTGTCCGAGACCCGATACGCGACCGCGGCTGCGGTGTGTCCGCGCGGGAACTAATGGTTGTCTGCGTTCGCGGAGTACTTCCCCGCGAACTGCTTCTGGACCGCGACATTCGGCTAAGCACTTTGTCTAACTTTTCCTCCACAACTCTCATCCTGTCTTCAGGCTCTGCACGAAAACTCAAGCTTTGTCTGATAGCGTCTTTCAACATTGCCTCTCTCTCGCTCTGCAGTGACTTGATTTCTTGCTGCACTTTCAGCAATTGTACTTCTTGCCGGGCATTCACTTCGTTCAGCTTTTTAACCTCTGACTTCCAAGCCTCTACCTCAACTTGAGACCTGAACACGCCAACACCCAGATCAAAAAAGCTTTCTTTGTCAACTCCCTCGACATCTTTAAAAGCTTCGTAGAGAGACACGATTATATTAGCTGATCTAATATTTATCTGCTCTAAAGGCTTATTCGCCGTTGCCGTCATAGCTTTCCTTAGATTTGCCGATTCAAAAGCGGAAGCAAACCTGGCATACAGAGCGTCTGCGATATCTGGCAGTCTGGCATCTCCTGCTGCGGGAGAACTCCTTCCGAACTGAGCCATTTTTAAACTCGGCTGTTACTTCAGTTTCTCAATCCCACTTCTGACACCAATTCTGTTATGGAACGCAGTTTTGCGGCAGAGTTTATGGGGAAAATACGCGAGGCGTTGACTATTTTATCAGTGATTTATTGCAAAAATGCGAATTCCCTCTTCCCGAAACTACACCACCCTTGTGAATTCTTTTGATCGAGGTCAAAGTAACCTTTCCGAAAATGGCAAATTAAAGAGTCTATGATGTTTAAAGAGAGTTCTTTTGAGTTTCTGGTTTGAGTTAATAGTTCGTCAGCTACTCACAGTCTGTAGCTTGGTAGGGAGTCCCTTTCTCCCGATGAGGGTCCAGGCGTGTGCAAGCTTCCTGCCTCTGCGACTCGGCGTCCGCCCGAGGCGAGGCTAGATCGGCAAGCAGCTTGTTGTTGTTAGAAGTCCGGGAAAAAAAACAGAAAGGCTGGAAAAACCCAGAAGGCTAGGGGGCCAAAAGCGCAAGGGCGCAAGGGCCTCGATCCTGGCCTGTCCACCATTTTTATAATGTTCCAAAATAGGACTAGCCCACAACTCGGACCATTTTTACGTTGTTCACATACATTGGTAAAAAACAATAAGCAACTTATACAATTGGATAACATTACCTAAACAATATAAAGACCCCTCCTCATGCCAGCCCACCTGCAGGTGTTGGGCAGGCCTGAGAAAGTCGTTTCTACTAACCAAAACAATACCCTGTTGTCTGGAAAGCAAGGCCAAGTGAAAGGGAAACATGGCCAGTGTTTACCTTCCACTTACCCTAGGGAGAAATCTTCCCATGGGACTGAAAGATTGTTTTGGGTTTTCGATGCTTTCTGCTTAAATGTGAGGCACTAGAAACTACACAATGTAGCAAAAGCTTAGAGAGCTTTTGCTACTCTCCATGACAGGGAGAAAACTACTATTCGGATTTTGAACTCTGCTACTTTGTTACGAAAATCAATGTGTTTCTGCTGGAAGTCTGCTGATTCATACTGTAAGTGTGTAGTTTTAGCTGAACACTCCTGTTGTTTTGTGTACATCTAGGTTGTTCATCATATCTATTGATTTATGGGAGAAAACTACCGTTCTGATTTTGAACTCTGCTACTTTGTTGCCAAAATCGATGCGTTTCAGCTGGAAGTCTACTGATTCACACTGTAATTGTGTACTCTCCAGCTGAACACTCCTGATTTTTGGTGTACATCTAGGTTTTTCATCATATCTAATGATTTATGGGAGAAAACTACTGTTCTGATTTTGAACTCTGCTACTTTCTTGCCAAAATCGATGTGTTTCAGCTGGAAGTCTACTGATTCATACCATAATAGTGTCCTTTCGAGATGAACACTCCGGTTTTTTTGGTGTACGACTCGGTTTTTCATCATATCTACTGATTTATTGGAGAAATCTGCCGTTCTGGTTTTGAACTCTGCTATTTTTTTGCCAAAATCGATCTGATTCAACGGGAAGTCTACTGATTCACACGATAATTTTGTGGTTTCCAGCTGAACACTCCTGTTTTTTGGTGTACATCTAGGGTTGTCATCATGTCTAATGATTTATTGGAGAAAACTGCCGTTCTGATTTTGAACTCTGCTACTTTGTACCCAAAATCGATGTGTGTCTCGTGGAAGTCTACTGATTCACACGGTAATTTTGTGGTTTCCTGCTGAACACTCCTGATTTTTGGTGAACGTCTAGGTTTTTCATCATATCTAATGCTTTATGGGAGAAAACTACTGTTCTGATTTTGAACTCTGCTACTTTGTTATGAAAATCAATGCGTTTCTGCTGGAAGTCTGCTGATTCATACAGTAAGTGTGTAGTTTTAGCTGAACACTCCTGGTTTTTGGTGTACATCTAGGTTGTTCATCATATCTAATGATTTATGGGAGAAAACTACTGTTCTGATTTTGAACTCTGCTACTTTGTTGCCAAAATCGATGTGTTTCAGCTGGAAGTCTACTGATTCATACTGCAATTGTGTGCTCTCCAGATGAACACTCCTGTTTTTAAGTGTACATCTAGGTTTTTCATCATATCTGATGATTTATGGGAGAAAACTACTGTTCTGATTTTGAACTCTGCTACTTTGTTGCCAAAATCGATGTGTTTCAGCTGGAAAATTACTGATTCATACCGTAATTGTGTGCCCTCCAGCTGAACACTCCTGTTTTTCGGTGTACATCTAGGTTATTCATCATATCTACTGATTTATGGGAGAAAGCTACTGTTCTGATTTTGAACTCTGCTACTTTGTTGCCAAAATCGATGTGTGTCTGGTGGAAGTCTACTGATTCACACGGTAATTTTGTGGTTTCCAGCTGAACGCTCCTGTTTTTTGGTGTACATCTAGGTTTTTCATCATGTCTAATGATTTATGGGAGAAAACTACCATTCTGATTTTGAACTCTGCTACTTTGTTGCCAAAATCGAAGTGATTCTATTGGAAGATTACTGATTCATACTGTAATTGTGTGCTATCCAGCTGAACACTCCTGTTTTTCGGTGTACATCTAGGTTTTTCATCATATCTACTGATTTATTGGAGAAAACTGCAGTTCTGATTTTGAACTCTGCTATTTTTTTGCCAAAATTGATGTGTGTCTGGTGGAGGTCTACTGATACACACGGTAATTTTGTGGTTTCCAGCTGAACACTCCTGTTTTTTGGTGTACATATAGGTTTGTCATCATGTCTAATGTTTTTTTGGAGAAAACTCCCGTTCTGATTTTGAACTCTGCTACTTTGTTGCCAAAATCGGTGTGATTCTACTGGAAGATTATTGATTCATACTGTAATTGTGTGCTTTCGAGTTGAACACTCCTGATTTTTGGTGTACGTCTAGGTTTTTCATCATATCTAATGCTTTATGGGAGAAAACTACTGTTCTGATTTTCAACTCTGCTACTTTGTTGCCAAAATCCATGTGTTTCAGCTGGAAGTCTGCTGATTCATGCTGCAATTGTGTGCTCTCCAGCTGAACACTCCTGTTTTTTGGTGTACATCTAGGTTGTCCGTCATATCTATTGATTTATGGGAGAAAACTACCGTTCTGATTTTGAACTCTGCTACTTTGTTGCCAAAATCCATGTGTTTCAGCTGGAAGTCTGCTGATTCATGCTGCAATTGTGTGCTCTCCAGCTGAACACTCCTGTTTTTTGGTGTACATCTAGGGTTGTCATCATGTCTAATGACTTATTGGAGAAAACCGCCGTTCTGATTTTGAACTCTGCTACTTTGTTCCCAAAATCGATGTGTGTCTGGTGGAAGTCTACTGATTCACACTGTAATTGTGTACTCTCCAGCTGAACACTCCTGTTTTTTGGTATACATCTAGGTTTTTCATCATATCTAATGATTTATGGGAGAAAACTACTGTTCTGACTTTGAACTCTGCTACTTTGTTGCCAAAATCGATGTGTTTCGGCTGGAAGTCTACTGATTCATACCGTAATTGTGTACTCTCCAGCTGAACACTCCTGTTTTTTGGTGTACATCTAGGCTTTTCATCATATCTACTGATTTATGGGAGAAAACTACTGTTCTGATTTTCAACTCTGCTACTTTGCTGCCAAAATCGATGTGTTTCGCCTGGAAGTCTGCTGATTCATACCATAATAGTGGCCTTTCGAGATGAACACTCCTGGTTTTTGGTGTACGACTAGGTTTTTCATCATATCTACTGATTTATTGGAGAAAACTGCCGTTCTAATTTTGAACTCTGCTACTTTCTTGCCAAAATCGATGTGTTTCGGCTGGAAGTCTACTGATTCATACTGCAATTGTGTGCTCTCCAGATGAACACTCCTGTTTTTAAGTGTACATCTAGGTTTTTCATCATATCTGATGATTTATGGGAGAAAACTACTGTTCTGATTTTGAACTCTGCTACTTTGTTGCCAAAATCGATGTGTTTCAGCTGGAAAATTACTGATTCATACCGTAATTGTGTGCCCTCCAGCTGAACACTCCTGTTTTTCGGTGTACATCTAGGTTATTCATCATATCTACTGATTTATGGGAGAAAGCTACTGTTCTGATTTTGAACTCTGCTACTTTGTTGCCAAAATCGATGTGTGTCTGGTGGAAGTCTACTGATTCACACGGTAATTTTGTGGTTTCCAGCTGAACGCTCCTGTTTTTTGGTGTACATCTAGGTTTTTCATCATGTCTAATGATTTATGGGAGAAAACTACCATTCTGATTTTGAACTCTGCTACTTTGTTGCCAAAATCGAAGTGATTCTATTGGAAGATTACTGATTCATACTGTAATTGTGTACTCTCCAGCTGAACACTCCTGTTTTTCGGTGTACATCTAGGTTTTTCATCATATCTACTGATTTATTGGAGAAAACTGCAGTTCTGATTTTGAACTCTGCTATTTTTTTGCCAAAATTGATGTGTGTCTGGTGGAGGTCTACTGATACACACGGTAATTTTGTGGTTTCCAGCTGAACACTCCTGTTTTTTGGTGTACATATAGGTTTGTCATCATGTCTAATGTTTTTTTGGAGAAAACTCCCGTTCTGATTTTGAACTCTGCTACTTTGTTGCCAAAATCGATGTGAATCTACTGGAAGTCTATTGATTCATACTGTAATTGTGTGCTTTCGAGTTGAACACTCCTGATTTTTGGTGTACGTCTAGGTTTTTCATCATATCTAATGCTTTATGGGAGAAAACTACTGTTCTGATTTTCAACTCTGCTACTTTGTTGCCAAAATCCATGTGTTTCAGCTGGAAGTCTGCTGATTCATGCTGCAATTGTGTGCTCTCCAGCTGAACACTCCTGTTTTTTGGTGTACATCTAGGTTGTCCGTCATATCTATTGATTTATGGGAGAAAACTACCGTTCTGATTTTGAACTCTGCTACTTTGTTGCCAAAATCCATGTGTTTCAGCTGGAAGTCTGCTGATTCATGCTGCAATTGTGTGCTCTCCAGCTGAACACTCCTGTTTTTTGGTGTACATCTAGGGTTGTCATCATGTCTAATGACTTATTGGAGAAAACCGCCGTTCTGATTTTGAACTCTGCTACTTTGTTCCCAAAATCGATGTGTGTCTGGTGGAAGTCTACTGATTCACACTGTAATTGTGTACTCTCAAGCTGAACACTCCTGTTTTTTGGTTTACATCTAGGTTTTTCATCATATCTAATGATTTATGGGAGAAAACTACTGTTCTGACTTTGAACTCTGCTACTTTGTTGCCAAAATCGATGTGTTTCGGCTGGAAGTCTACTGATTCATACCGTAATTGTGTACTCTCCAGCTGAACACTCCTGTTTTTTGGTGTACATCTAGGCTTTTCATCATATCTACTGATTTATGGGAGAAAACTACTGTTCTGATTTTCAACTCTGCTACTTTGCTGCCAAAATCGATGTGTTTCGCCTGGAAGTCTGCTGATTCATACCATAATAGTGGCCTTTCGAGATGAACACTCCTGGTTTTTGGTGTACGACTAGGTTTTTCATCATATCTACTGATTTATTGGAGAAAACTGCCGTTCTAATTTTGAACTCTGCTACTTTCTTGCCAAAATCGATGTGTTTCGGCTGGAAGTCTACTGATTCATACCGTAATTGTGTACTCTCCAGCTGAACACTCCTGTTTTTTGGTGTACATCTAGGTTTGTCATCATGTCTAATGATTTATGGGAGAAAACTACTGTTCTGATTTTGAACGCTGCTACTTTGTTGCCTAAATCGATGTGATTCTGCTGGAAGTCTACTGATTCATACTGTATTTGTGTGCTTTCGAGTTGAACGCTCCTGTGTTTTGGTGTACATTTAGGTTTTTCAGCATATCTAATAATTCATGGGAGAAAACTACTGTTCTGATTTTGAACTCTGCTACTTTGTTGCCAAAATTGATGTGTTTCAGCTGGAAGTCTACTGATTCATACTGTAATTGTGTAGTTTCGAGCTGAACACTCCTGTTTTTTGGTGTACATCTAGGCTTATCATCATATCTACTGATTTGTTGGAGAAAACTGCCGTTCTGATTTTGAACTCTGCTACTTTGATGCCATAATCGATGTGATTCTGCTGGAAGATTGCTGATTCATACCGTAATTGTGTGCTCTCCAGCTGAACACTCCTGTTTTTCGGTGTACATCAAGGTTTTTCATCATATCTACTGATTTATGGGAGAAAACTACCATTTTGATTGTGAACTCTGCTAATTTGTTGCGAAAATCGATGTGTTTCAGCTGGAAGTCTGCTGATTCACACTGTAATTGTGTACTCTCCAGCTGAACACTCCTGTTTTTCGGTATACATCTAGGTTTTTCATCATATCTACTGATTTATTGGAGAAAACTACCGTTCTGATTTTGAAGTCTGCTACTTGGTTGCCAAAATCGATGCGTTTCAGCTGGAAGTCTGCTGATTCATACCATAATAGTGGCCTTTCGAGATGAAAACTCCTGGTTTTTCGTGTACGACTAGGTTTTTCATCATATCTACTGATTTATTGGAGAAAACTGCCGTTCTAATTTTGAACTCTGCTACTTTGTTGCCAAAATCGATGTGTGTCTGGTGGAGGTCTACTGATTCACACGGTAATTTTGTGGTTTCCAGCTGAACACTCCTGTTTTTTGGTGTACATCTAGGTTTGTCATCATGTCTAATGATTTGTGGGAGAAAACTACTGTTCTGATTTTGAACTCTGCTACTTTGTTGCCAAAATCGATGTGTTTCAGCTGGAAGTCTACTGATTCATACTGCAATTTTGTGCTCTACAGCTGAACACTCCTGTTTTTTGGTGTACATCTAGGTTTTTCATCATAACTAATGATTTATGGGAGAAAACTACTGTTCTGATTTTGAACTCTGCTACTTTGTTGCCAAAATCGATGTGATTCTACTGGAAGATTACTGATTGATACAGTAATTGTGTGCTCTCCAGCGGAGCACTCCTGTTTTTCGGTGTACATCTAGGCTTTTCATCATATCTACTGATTTATGGGAGAAAACTACCGTTCTGATTTTGAACTCTGCTACTTTGTTGCCAAAATCGATGCGTTTCAGCTTGAAGTCTACTGATTCACACTGTAATTGCGTACTCTCCAGCTGAACACTCCTGATTTTTGGTGTACATCTAGGTTTGTCATCATGTCTAATGATTTATGGGAGAAAACTACTGTTCTGATTTTGAACTCTGCTACTTTGTTGCCAAAATCGATGTGTTTCAGCTGGAAGTCTACTGATTCATACTGCAATTTTGTGCTCTACAGCTGAACACTCCTGTTTTTTGGTGTACATCTAGGTTTGTCATCATGTCTAATGATTTATGGGAGAAAACTACTGTTCTGATTTTGAACTCTGCTACTTTGTTGCCAAAATCGATGTGTTTCAGCTGGAAGTCTACTGATCCATACTGTAATTCTGTGCTTTCGAGTTGAACACTGCTGGGTTTTGGTGTACGTCTAGGTTGTTCATCAAATCTAACTGTTTATGGGAGAAAACTACTCTTCTGATTTTGAACTCTGCTACTTTGTTACCAAAATCAATGTGTTTCTGCTGGAAGTCTACTGATTCATAATGTAATTGTGTAGTTTTAGCTGAACACTCCTGTTTTTTGGTGTACATCTAGGCTGTTCTTCATATCTAATGATTTATGGGAGAAAACTACTGTTCTGTTATTGACCTCTGCTACTTTGTTGCCAAAATCGATGTGATTCTACTGGAAGATTACTGATTCATACTGTAATTGGGTGCTCGCCAGCTGAACACTCCTGTTTTTCGGTGTACATAAAGGTTTTTCATCATATCTACTGATTTATGGGAGAAAACTACCGTTTTGATTTGGAACTCTGCTACTGTGTTGCCAAAATCGATGCGTTTCAGCTGGAAGTCTAATGATTCACACGGTAATTGTGTACTCTCCAGCTGAACACTCCTGTTTTTAGGTGTACATCTAGGTTTTTCAACATATCTACTGATTTATGGGAGAAAACTACTGTTCTGATTTTGAACTCTGCTACTTTGTTGCCAAAATCGATGTGTTTCAGCTGGACGTTGACTGATTCATACTGGAATTGTGTAGTTTCGAACTGAACACTCCTGTTTTTTGGTGTACATCTGGGTTGTTCATCATATCTAATGATTTATGGGAGAAAACTACTGTTCTGATTTTGAACTGCTACTTTGTTACCAAAATCAAAGTCTTTCTACTGGAAGATTACTGATTCATACCGTAATTGTGTGCTCTCCAGCTGAACACTCCTGTTTTTCCGTGTACATCTAGTTTTTTCATCATATCTACTGATTTATGGGAGAAAACTACCGTTCTGATTTTGAACTCTGCTACTTTGTTGCCAAAATCGATGTGATTCTACTGGAAGATTACTGATTCATACTGTAATTGTGTGCTCTCCAGCTGAACACTCCTGTTTTTCGGTGTACATCTAGGTTTTTCATCATATCTACTGATTTATGGGAGAAAACTACCGTTTTGATTTTCAACTCTGCTAATTTGTTGCGAAAATCGATGTGTTTCAGCTGGAAGTCTACTGATTCACACTGAAATTGTGTACTCTCCAGCTGAACACTCCTGTTTTTTGGTGTACATCTAGGTTTTTCGTCATATCTAATAATTTATGGGAGAAAACTACTGATCTGATTTTGAACTCTGCAATTTGTTGCCAAAATCGATGCATTTCAGCTGGAAGTCTACTGATTCATACTATAATTGTGTAGTTTCGAGCTGAACACTCCTGTTTTTTGGTGTACATCTAGGTTGTTCATCATATCTAATGATTTATGGGAGAAAACTACTGTTCTGATTTTGAACTCTGCTACTTTGTTGCCAAAATCGATGTGATTCTACTGGAAGATTACTGATTCATGCCGTAATTGTGTGCTCTCCAGCTGAACACTCCTGTTTTTCGGTGTACATCTAGGCTTTTCATCATATCTACTGATTTATTGGAGAAAACTACCGTTCTGATTTTGAACTCTGCTACTTTGTTGCCAAAATCGATGCGTTTCAGCTGGAAGTCTGCTGATTCACACTGTAATGGCGTACTCTCCAGCTGAACACTCCTGATTTTTGGTGTACATCTAGGTTTTTCATCATATCTACTGATTATGGCAGAAAACTACTGTTCTGATTTTGAACTCTGCTACTTTGTTGCCAAAATCGATGTGATTCTACTGGAAGATTACTGATTGATACAGTAATTGGGTGCTCTCCAGCTGAGCACTCCTGTTTTTCGGTGTACATCTAGGCTTTTCATCATATCTACTGATTATGGCAGAAAACTACTGTTCTGATTTTGAACTCTGCTACTTTGTTGCCAAAATCGATGTGTGTCTGGTGGAGGTCTACTGATTCACACGGTAATTTTGTGGTTTCCAGCTGAACACTCCTGTTTTTTGGTGTACATCTAGGTTTGTCATCATGTCTAATGATTTGTGGGAGAAAACTACTGTTCTGATTTTGAACTCTGCTACTTTGTTGCCAAAATCGATGTGTTTCAGCTGGAAGTCTACTGATTCATACTGCAATTTTGTGCTCTACAGCTGAACACTCCTGTTTTTTGGTGTACATCTAGGTTTTTCATCATAACTAATGATTTATGGGAGAAAACTACTGTTCTGATTTTGAACTCTGCTACTTTGTTGCCAAAATCGATGTGATTCTACTGGAAGATTACTGATTGATACAGTAATTGTGTGCTCTCCAGCGGAGCACTCCTGTTTTTCGGTGTACATCTAGGCTTTTCATCATATCTACTGATTTATGGGAGAAAACTACCGTTCTGATTTTGAACTCTGCTACTTTGTTGCCAAAATCGATGCGTTTCAGCTTGAAGTCTACTGATTCACACTGTAATTGCGTACTCTCCAGCTGAACACTCCTGATTTTTGGTGTACATCTAGGTTTGTCATCATGTCTAATGATTTATGGGAGAAAACTACTGTTCTGATTTTGAACTCTGCTACTTTGTTGCCAAAATCGATGTGTTTCAGCTGGAAGTCTACTGATTCATACTGCAATTTTGTGCTCTACAGCTGAACACTCCTGTTTTTTGGTGTACATCTAGGTTTGTCATCATGTCTAATGATTTATGGGAGAAAACTACTGTTCTGATTTTGAACTCTGCTACTTTGTTGCCAAAATCGATGTGTTTCAGCTGGAAGTCTACTGATCCATACTGTAATTCTGTGCTTTCGAGTTGAACACTGCTGGGTTTTGGTGTACGTCTAGGTTGTTCATCAAATCTAACTGTTTATGGGAGAAAACTACTCTTCTGATTTTGAACTCTGCTACTTTGTTACCAAAATCAATGTGTTTCTGCTGGAAGTCTACTGATTCATAATGTAATTGTGTAGTTTTAGCTGAACACTCCTGTTTTTTGGTGTACATCTAGGCTGTTCTTCATATCTAATGATTTATGGGAGAAAACTACTGTTCTGTTATTGACCTCTGCTACTTTGTTGCCAAAATCGATGTGATTCTACTGGAAGATTACTGATTCATACTGTAATTGGGTGCTCGCCAGCTGAACACTCCTGTTTTTCGGTGTACATAAAGGTTTTTCATCATATCTACTGATTTATGGGAGAAAACTACCGTTTTGATTTGGAACTCTGCTACTGTGTTGCCAAAATCGATGCGTTTCAGCTGGAAGTCTAATGATTCACACGGTAATTGTGTACTCTCCAGCTGAACACTCCTGTTTTTAGGTGTACATCTAGGTTTTTCAACATATCTACTGATTTATGGGAGAAAACTACTGTTCTGATTTTGAACTCTGCTACTTTGTTGCCAAAATCGATGTGTTTCAGCTGGACGTTGACTGATTCATACTGGAATTGTGTAGTTTCGAACTGAACACTCCTGTTTTTTGGTGTACATCTGGGTTGTTCATCATATCTAATGATTTATGGGAGAAAACTACTGTTCTGATTTTGAACTGCTACTTTGTTACCAAAATCAAAGTCTTTCTACTGGAAGATTACTGATTCATACCGTAATTGTGTGCTCTCCAGCTGAACACTCCTGTTTTTCCGTGTACATCTAGTTTTTTCATCATATCTACTGATTTATGGGAGAAAACTACCGTTCTGATTTTGAACTCTGCTACTTTGTTGCCAAAATCGATGTGATTCTACTGGAAGATTACTGATTCATACTGTAATTGTGTGCTCTCCAGCTGAACACTCCTGTTTTTCGGTGTACATCTAGGTTTTTCATCATATCTACTGATTTATGGGAGAAAACTACCGTTTTGATTTTCAACTCTGCTAATTTGTTGCGAAAATCGATGTGTTTCAGCTGGAAGTCTACTGATTCACACTGAAATTGTGTACTCTCCAGCTGAACACTCCTGTTTTTTGGTGTACATCTAGGTTTTTCGTCATATCTAATAATTTATGGGAGAAAACTACTGATCTGATTTTGAACTCTGCAATTTGTTGCCAAAATCGATGCATTTCAGCTGGAAGTCTACTGATTCATACTATAATTGTGTAGTTTCGAGCT